>NW_013668193.1:15871-28648 GCF_000517525.1 Limulus polyphemus | reverse complement strand
GAATTTGAATATGGCTGTTTCAGACAAAACTATTTTATATAGCATGTTTAATAACCTGATAACAACTTGAAGGTAAGATTTAAAAATATACTTTGGAATTTGAATATGGCTGTTTCAGACAAAACTATTTTATATAGCATGTTTAATAACCTGATAACAACTTGAAGGTAAGATTTAAAAATATACTTTGGAACTTGAATATGGCTGTTTCAGACAAAACTCTTTTATATAGCATGTTTAATAACCTGATAACAGCTTGAAGGTAAGATTTAAAAATATACTTTGGAACTTGAATATGGCTGTTTCAGACAAAACTCTTTTATATAGCATGTTTAATAACCTGATAACAGCTTGAAGGTAAGATTTAAAAATATACTTTGGAACTTGAATATGGCTGTTTCAGACAAAACTCTTTCATGCTCCCAGTAATGGGCGAAGATCACCTAAAAGAATCACTCTTGTATCAAGCTAATATTTACTTGTACTTCAGAATGATTTACAAGCGTACAAAGAAACGAGTTGTGGTCCACGTCAGTACATTTAATACATCATTTAAATCATCTCAAACGTAGCCAGGTATGAACTTAATCTGCTTAATCCACTTTTTAAGAGACTTAAATGAGAAACAGACACTTTCAAGATACCTGTATCTTAGTCCACCCATACATGGATGGCGTGAACTGGTGCACGGCTATTTTAATCAATCATTGTTGCATAAGTTTTCCATCCATAATGTCTATAACAAGCTCTAAAATATTAACCTATCCCAATCACTTCACGTTACACATGCAGTCGTATAAGATGTACATGATCTGCTTTAATATACGTCTTTGGCTTGAAAACAGCTTCTTGAACTAGACATGGAATATGCTGATCATGTTGGGGGGAGGGCGAGATGAGTGAAAGTGGCAAGGTTAGTGGTGGGTCAAACGCTGTCATCAAGAACAGTACAACTCCAGCTTTAAAGATGCCACCAAATGGACCGTTTACTATGTGTCCCTTGGGGGAGCAAAGAAGGGGTGGTTGATAAGATTGATTGCACTTAAGGGATTGTGAATACTTGAGCATTATCGTTTCTGAGCCTAATTCCGGGTGAGTGGGCATTTATGAGTAGCGAAAGTCAACACAATTACATATACTCACTGCACCGTTAAAACATTCCACGTATTTGATAATATTTTACAAACCCTCATTTTCTTTCGCTAATAATTCAACATAGCTATTGTGAGCAGTATATAAGTGGTACAGTTGTTATTGAAGTTTGTCAGCATTAATCAAGTAGAAAACGTGTAACCTTAAGCATTGACCTTCGAAACGACAACCTATAAATACTTGCTAACTAACCACACTATGGCAGTTTAAAAAAATTATCAATTAAAGATATGTTTTTACTTATAAAACACAAAACTCACTCAAAACTATAATCACCGCTGTGCTTTAACGTTAATCAAACATATATACATATATATATATATATAGAAACAAGCGCCACAAACTTTTCCTTAATATGTTTCTTTAATAGAGCATGGATATTTACTGAATTGATATTTTGGTAGTTTTCTAAATCACCGTGAAGTTGCTATGTTTACATTCATAGCTCATTATTTTTAAATGAAGCAAACGCAATAGTTTTAGAACTGTTTTCCTTATCTACTACATTTGGTTGTCCATTTTAACACCAAGGATGTATGGCTGTGTTTAAACAAAGCACGTTAGGTTTAACGCTGAGTAATCAATTAATATTAACTCGTTACTTATAAAGATTGAGGTGCATTGTTTCATCACCTTGGTAATATTGCGTGCAATGCCAGTGCTATTTCTAACTTGGCTTAATCGAGAAGATATTATTTTGAAAATCAATACACGGCTCCAGCTTCGTGTTGGTGTTTCCACACAGGCCTATAACCGTAGCTCATTTGATAATAATTTGACAGTTCTGGAGGTTTGAGCCCGTAGTTCAGAATAAGCTAGAAAAAGTGAGAGTATTACCACTCCGTAAAAACGGGTCGTGGCTGTATTTATATCCTTATATCTAAGGGACGTTTTAATATATCATCAGTTACAGCGTGGGAAATGTGGCAAACTATATACATAGGTAAATCCAAATATAATATTGAAACTATCGAGTCTTAAAGGAGAAGGGAAAATTATACAAATCAGGTTTACTGTGTTTCTTGGTGAATATTTATATATGTTTTATTAACACATGTTTATTGTGTTTGAATAGGGGAGAAGCCTTTTAAGTGTGATTTCGAGGGTTGTGATCGAAGGTTTGCTAACAGCTCCGACCGGAAGAAGCACTCTCATGTGCACACAAGTGACAAACCTTACAACTGTAAGATCCGAGGTTGCGACAAAAGCTACACACACCCAAGTTCGCTACGAAAGCACATGAAGGTGCATGGCAAGTCTCCGCAGCCACCTGGTACAGCGCCGGATTCCACAGGCAGTAACAGCTCTATGTCCGACTACGACAGCGACTCTCAAACTTGCGCCACAACAAACGGGAACAACGTCAACGGCAACGCGTTAGTCGGATCCCAGCCTACAGCCTCGGTGCTGGGTTCAGGTCTACACGGTCACACGACGCTACCCTTCACTGCAAACCCCGGACTTGGAGGGAGTGGAGGCCACCCGACTAACCTAAGTGAATGGTACGTGTGTCATTCTGTAGCAGGTATGCCCACTCCCCCTAGCAATGAACACTCACCCGTGGTTGGAATGACTCATCACCTTCATGGGTCTCCTCCCTACTGACCCAGGTAGTCTCAGGTTCATTTCGGACAGCAAATGTACAAAGACTGTGAACTAAAATCAATTATTGCTTGAGTAATCACGAACATGGACAACTACGTGTAGATATTAAGCAGACTCTCTAGACTGAATAACCGTGTTCCAGTTCTTTCAAAGAGAGTCACAAATGTTAGGCTTATCGTAGGTTTTTTTTTGTTTTAAGTCGGACCTCATTTTAATTAAGCATTGCCTTTGGTCATGTGAACCATAAATAATTATTGTACAGAAATGTAATTGTGATTAAACAGTGAACAATGTTCATGTACGATTTGTAAAAGTTTCGATTTAATGTTCTAGCACGTGAATATAAGGTTTCATCGAAGTGATTTACAAAGAAAAATATATAATAAATATCCACTAACATTTGAAGATTTCCACCATTCCTTCTAAGATAGCTTTTCTTATCAGCAGTTTTATTGAATTTCAGTAACAACGAAGTAACAAAAACTCGTGAATAATAAAAAAATCTTACTTTAGTTTGGTACTATTTTTTCTTTTCTAAAGAGTATATACTTAGCATCAAGTTCATAAAACTATATTAGGGCAAATATATATTGTATTAAGGTTTTAAAATACTTTACAAAGCATCCTTGCCCTTTTTGTTTTGATAATTAGTCTATCCATTCACAAATCATATCATTATATTAAAATCATTAAGCATGAAAAATGGCTCTTTTTTTTCAATCGATAAGAACGATTCCATAATTTACTTTTAGTTTTCTTTTTAGCAGCGTGCAGTAACATAATATAGAGTAGAAGCTCATGGTTGTGAAAAGATGGATCGTATGCTGACAAATCAACTAACATAAATATTCGAAAGAGGTTTTTTCATGTGTCATTCTCAAAATATAACAGAGAACATGGCAATCTGTTATTACACGTTACGTTTTAAATATGCCAAAATAGCTTCGTTGATTGACTTCTAATTTTTTGATGTTCTAGTTTCTATTTTACAACAACCTCATTACTGATCTCTGTGTATTATTGGGGTGTATAGTATTCTTTATTTTTTTGTTATAGAAGTTGTTGGTTTCATTGTTTTGATACCGTGTTTAGTGCCATAAAAACGCCAGATAACGATCTCCAAACTATTAACGATATTATCCAAAAACCACAAATTACAAAATCAAAAAATTTTGAACATACAGAAATACATAGTTTTTTTCTGGTAGGTAGAAAGAACCAAGATTGACATAGGAAGGGATATTTTTATTTTATTTTTTATATTTTCGGATATGACGAACTACTACTGCAGATTACTCAGAGGTTATTGTTAAAAATATTCATTGTTATTATTTTGACTTACACAATACAAAAGTAACTTTTGACAGCATTTGAAACGTATAACTGACAGAGGTTCATTAAAACCAGTTTACACCTTGCAATGTAGGGGAAATGAGGGTAGACTTACAGTCCTGTGTGATTTTTTGATGAAGCTATATAAATGACAAGATGTAATCTTCCTAACTACAACCTTCCATATGTTCTTTTCTATAGAAGTGTTTACACTGGATTACCATACATGGATGAATGAAAGTTTAATGATCTCCGGGAGCAAACAGGTGGTTCTAAGTAGATGGGGGAAATAATCATGCTGTTGTGGACTGAACTTAAGAGGCTGGTAGAGGTTTTTACACCACATTTAAAGGTGTAACCATTGTTAACTAAGGGCCAATTTAAACGCTTATGGATCATCAGGAAACATCAGGTAATAATCCTGTCTGTTTTCGAATTGCGTACTTCAACGTGAACGCGAATAAACGTGTATATAACGCAACTTATCTATGGCTGTTATATCTGTTTATCGATTGTACCAGTAGCATCACAAAAAGACAGTCTGTTGACATTTTACTAAAACAGTAGTCTTCAGGCACGATATTCCTAATCGGCCCATTACGCGTTTTCAATTATGTTCAGAATCAACAGGTCATACGTACATTTATTACTGTAACAACTTAGCATGTACAGTTTTTACAATAATAAACATCGTGTACTGCCATGTATCCTTCTTAACAAAATACCAAATTTTCCTTGTAATAGATAAAGCTATAGGTATGTGTAATTTGTCTATTCATTAACATTATTTAGAGAGACAAAAATTAGGAGTTTTTGTACAGTATAATGTGTAATGAATAGCATCAGTATTGGGGCAATTACTAAACGCTTCAAATCATAACTGTACTTGTTAAAACAAGTTAAAATCATGACTACAGAAATATGGAACTATTCTACTAGTTCATTTCATATTTGTGATTAAGCCAAAAAATAATAATATTTGAATTAAAAACTTACAATGCAGGTTCTCTTGAAATCTTTATACCCAACACACGACTATCTTGGAATGGTTCTAAATGTCGTGTTAAGCAGTCCACTTTAGTTATTCTCAAACTGAGAATTAATAAATATGGAATAATAAATACATACAAACACTTTACTCACATGTGAGTAGTTTCCTCTGCCGTTTTAAACCAACGTAGTTCATAACAGATAACCATAAATATCGTAACCGTGTTTAAAATTTTTATGAGGAGACTGTTACATTACATTAGTGTTGGGCACGTAAGAGTAGCAAAATTTACTTATGATAAATACAAAAAATACTATATACTTTTTTTCATAAAGATGTTTAAAAATTGTTTAAATCCAAAGCATTTTATGACTGTTAAAAAAAAAATCACATTTATCATGTATTTGAAGACTCCCCATTATGGGATTTATCTCATCAGGTTTTAGAGAGACAATACATTACAAATACACTGGTACTTTAGGTGTGTACAAGTGTTAACAACGACGATTATATCAGGTAAAATTTGTTTCACTGACATCGAAAATTGCTGGTATTGGGCGAAAGGCCTCGTCAGCACCGGATATAGAAGATATAGTGTGGTATTTACTTTCACTCAGAAGTTATTATTAATAAGTACGTGCTATCTTATCTCGAACTGTAAGTTTGCGGCTGAGCTAAAGATAGTTCCACATCGTCTGCATTTGGCCACCAGATGGTTAAGTCTTTAAAAATGGCGGAGGTATAAATCTTACCATCTGTGTTTTTATTGTATGTAGACAGAAAGATGATCAAGTTTTCAACAGTGGCGAACAAACACACATCTAAAGTCATTAATCTCTTAAAACAAATCAAACCCAAGAGTTCACACGTACAAACACCACACACGCGTAAGTTGGATTTTATTTATTGTCTCTCAAGATCTCTGTTTATCTAGCTTTCCGGTCGTTCCTTTATCTTCTTCACGTCATAAGGAAGCGCCTTACTCTCAAGTTAGAGTTAAGACTCGAAGTAAACAACCAGAGAGGGGGGTATAATGTAGTTTGTATTTATATAATTGCATATTTCTCTTTAATTGGCGTGGGTTAAAAAAAGAAAAATTGTTTGCGGTCGCATCGAAATATGTGCACCGTAGTGAAAACTAAATATTTTGTAATTAGATGAAAAAAAAAAATGTTTTGAACAGCATCGCTTAGTAGCAATCCACTATACATCCAAAGTAGTCTTAAGTCATAAGATATTTTACGCAATTATAAAATGTTAATGAAAGTACGGGACTTCTCGAGCTCTAACAAATTAAAGAGCAAGGTTCACGCAAAATTTGGCGTGAGAATAAATGCACGCGTGTAGGAGGGCCATCCTCACGTGCGAAGGTTTCAGATTTGTAGTACAAGTGGTGTGCGTTTTCACTGGCCTGCCATAAATCGTTCAAAAGTGCTTGGCGCGAAATAGCGCGTTCCCTCTTTTCGCTGAGGAATTCGGGGTTATATTTTATGGCGCGCGGAAACGGAACTTCACTGCCGCTATAAATTGATAGTCGTCTAATTAGGTATCGTTGTAGCCTAGAGAGAACGAATCGAATTCATTAGCGTTATCAGAAAGGCTAATTGTCTCTGGTTTTTCAGTGTGAAAGTCGTTAGCTCACGATGCAACTACTTGGCTTCTTATTCTCATGCTTAACCAATGATGGCGTCAATTTGGCCGGCCCTAATGCTTTAATCCATTCGAACTTAACATACCAGCCTTTGTGATCAGTCACTTCAGTAAAACTGTTCCTCTATGGTATAAAACATCAAGGATCTGACTAAGTCAAAGTCTTGTGACATATAACTGTGATTGACGTTATCGCCTGTTTAAGATGCTAGAGGGTATTTTTCAATGCTATATGATATTTACTCTATAACTTACGAGTTACAGAAACTCTGTAACACGTTTGGGATACACCAGTTCGATAGTTTAGACCAACTAAGCCTAGACTGTTCTAGTGTTCGAATAAAAAACTCGAGAACCCTACATAAAGTATTGGGTTGGACAGGATGAAGTCCTAAACGAAATATTGAATCATTTTTCTCAGCTTCTGTATGTAATTAATTCTTTACTACGTGTATTACATAACAGGAAATTTCTCGGGCATATACAAAGGTTTGTGGTCATAGTTATTCAAATATATACAATTATCTCAGAAAATACTGCTTTGGCTAGTGTTTTAAGGAGAATATATGAGCTGAAGTCCTGAAAGACCGTCTCGTGGACTCCAATTTGGGAGCCATTGCTCTGTTTACTTAATAGTTACAATTTATCTAAGCAGTAACGATGTATATTACGCTCATCGTTTCAAACAGTACATTGGTTTGTAATTACACCGCTTCCTGTAAATGTAATATGAATATTCTGCTAACCACTAGAGGTAAAGTGTGTACATTACCTAGTTCATTGGTATAAAGAAAAATAACGAAATCATAGTCCAATTATATATAAATATATCTGAAGAAAACTTTCAGAGGGATTATGTTTAGTATAGTATAATATCGTATAGAACTGGTTTAGTATAGTATAATATCGTATAGAACTGGTTTAATATAGTATAATACCGTATAGAACTGGTTTAGTATAGTATAATATCGTATAGAACTGGTTTAATATAGTATAATACCGTATAGAACTGGTTTAGTATAGTATAATATCGTATAGAACTGGTTTAATATAGTATAATACCGTATAGAACTGGTTTAGTATAGTATAATACCGTATAGAACTGGTTTAGTATAGTATAATATCGTATAGAACTGGTTTAATATAGTATAATACCGTATAGAACTGGTTTGGAAAAACTTGTCTTCTATCTTTATAAAATCGCTTGCCAATCGAGAACACAGATAGTAACATTAGTTAAAGAAACAACTGAGGCATATCTTTAGTTTTATCCATCAGAGGGGGTGCCTAATTAACACTTGACTGACTTATAATTTTTTTCATGGTTTTGTATTGTAAATGTGGTGCCAGGATTTATCAGCTTCTTTACCAACTGATTCCAGCCCAGTATGCCTATGTAGCATGGTATGTTTAGTTTAACACGGGATAAACGAATATATCTGTACGGGTGACTGTTCACGATAAGGCCTCTTCAAGTTATCGTATGCCTTCATCTAGACTTCCAAATTTGTGCACCTAATCTTTCTCGTTTTTAACGTTAAAATGTGTAGTTTCAAAACCTGGAATTTTCACAAAACCGTATGTTAAACATTTCAATCACATTCCTACTTTAGAAGAATGGCTATCAATCCTAATAATATGGTGAAACTTGGTCCGGTGAAGGTTTCTTTACCTTCTAACAAGCACTGTTGCCTTAAGTCTAATATATTGACCACTCATTTTTGTCTCTTACTGTTGATGTGATACCACATTGTAAATAAAATATCTTTGAAGAAAGCTTGTCTTTACGAAATGACAATTCTGTTGTTTTATTCGCTTGTGCAGTGTAATAAATGGTGTTCTGTATAGAAATGGTGTACATTTTTTAATAAAGCCGATTGAGTAAAATCTTGTATTTTTCTTGATTCGTTACTGTTTTAGCTTCAAATCTGTCACGTACACGTAATAAGACTGTTATCTACATAAGACTGTTATCTACATAAGACTGTTATCTATATGAGACTGTTATCTACATAACACTGTTATCTACATGAGACTGTTATCTACATAAGACTGATATCTACATGAGACTGTTATCTACATAAGACTGTTATCTACATAACACTGTTGTCTATATGAGACTGTGATCTACATGAGACTGTTATCTACATAAGACTGTTATCTACATGAGACTGTTATCTACATGAGACTGTTATCTACATGAGACTGTTATCGACATGAGACTGTTATCGACATGAGACTGTTATCGACATAAGACTGTTATCTACATGAGACTGTTATCTACATGAGACTGTTATCTATATGAGACTGTTATCAACATGAGACTGTTATCTACATGAGACTGTTATCTATATGAGACTGTTATATACACAAGACTGTTATTTACATAAGACTATTATCTACATAAGACTGTTATCTACATAAGACTATTATCTACATAAGACTGTTATCTACATAAGACTGTTATCTACATAAGACTGTTATCTACATGAGACTGTTATCTACATAAGACTGTTATCTACATAACACTGTTGTCTACATGAGACTATTATCTACATAAGACTGTTACCTACATAAGACTGTTATCTACATAAAACTGTTATCTACATAACTCTGTTGTCTATATGAGATTGTTATCTACATAAGACTGTTATCTACATAACTCTGTTGCTTATATGAGACTGTTATCTACATAAGACTGTTATCTACATAACTCTGTTGTCTATATGAGACTATTATCTACATAAGACTGTTATCTACATAACTCTGTTGTCCATATGAGACTGTTATATACATAAGACTGTTATCTACATAAGACTATTATCTACATAAGACTGTTATCTACATAACTCTGTTGCCTATATGAGACTGTTATCTACATAAGACTGTTATCTACATGAGATTGTTATCTACATAACAATGTTGTCTATATGAGACTGTTATCTACATAAGACTGTTATCTATATGAGACTGTTATCTACATAAGACTGTTATCTACATAAGACTATTATCTACATAAGACTGTTATCTACATGAGACTATTATCTACATAAGACTGTTATCTACATAAGACTATTATCTGCATAAGACTGTTATCTACATAAGACTATTATCTACATAAGACTGTTATCTACATAAGACTATTATCTACATGAGACTGTTATCTACATAACTCTGTTGCCTATATGAGACTGTTATCTACATAAGACTGTTATCTACATAACCCTGTTGTCTATATGAGACTATTATCTACATAAGACTGTTATCTACATAACTCTGTTGTCTATATGAGACTGTTATATACATAAGACTGTTATCTACATAAGACTATTATCTACATAAGACTGTTATCTACATAACTCTGTTGCCTATATGAGACTGTTATCTACATAACTCTGTTGTCTACATAAGACTGTTATCTACATGAGACTGTTATCTACATAACAATGTTGTCTATATGAAACTGTTATCTACATAAGACTGTTATCTATATGAGACTGTTGCCTATATGAGACTGTTATCTACATAAGACTGTTATCTACATAACTCTGTTGTCTACATAAGACTGTTATCTACATGAGACTGTTATCTACATAACAATGTTGTCTGTATGAAACTGTTATCTACATAAGACTGTTATCTATATGAGACTGTTATCTACATGAGACTGTTATCTACGTGAGACTGTTATCTACACAAGACTGTTATCTACATGAGACTGTTATCTACGTGAGACTGTTATCTACATAAGACTGTTATCTACATGAGACTGTTATCTGCGTGAGACTGTTATCTACATGAGACTGTTATCTACATGAGACTGTTATCTACGTGAGACTGTTATCTACATGAGACTGTTAACTACACTAAGATTGTCACGTAGATGCACTATTATTAACATCTTCGCGTCCACGCGTTAAGAGTGAGACTGTTAAAAATTGGTAATCTACTTTAGTTGGGTTTTTTTGGAGGACAAAATTTCAGCTATTTTACAAAAATGCCCTTGGATTTATCAAAGAAATTCACGCGTATTAACAAACATTTTGCAAGTTAATTAAAGGAAAATCGAAAGTTCTAATGTTACAGATATGACATGGTAACATCACTTTTATAAAATAATGTCGATCACAGATCATCAGATTCCTTATATACATTGATTGAGGTGGAGAGTAGGATACTTGACATTATTTTAAAACAGATGGAGATAGAGAGTAGGGTACTTGACATTATTTTTTAAGAGTAGTTTTACGTTGTTTTACCTAAAATATTATAAATTTCAATTATCCTTTCATCATTTAGTGCAGTTATAAAAGTTCACTTAATATATCGCACGAAAAACTTTAAATATAATCCTGGTATAGCGCGTTCGATCTCTCTAAGAATGGCAGGAGTAACTTATGTAACCTGTGCTTCTATTGGTGTAATTTCGCTAATTCTCTTAGCTATATCTTGCCTAACTATTATGTAACATGTGATTTTATATATTCTACACACCTGCAATAAAACTCATGACTCTTTATATTATTTATTTGCCCTCTCAAACTTATATACTATTTTCAGAACCTAATTACCCATCATTTTAAGGCCTGGTGGTTGGGGCGCTCGACTTGCAATCTGAGTCAAGAAATGTGTATTGTGTTTACAAGCCAATATAATATTAATAATTACATATTTACTTGACTTTCATCGCTTATATCAAATGATGTGGACTAACCAGTGTTATAAAATATCACAAGAATATTTATTGAATTGACTGGTCACATTCAAAGTAGGCTGTTTTCATTCACTTTGTGTACTTTGAAACTGAAGAACCCCGTCACCAAATGTTATAATGTTACGGTCAATTCCAGTATTCGTTGGTATAAGAGTGGCCCAAGAGTTGGCGGTGGGTGGTGTTGACTAGCTGCCTTCTCTCTAGTCTATTACTGCTAAATTAGGGTTGGCTAGCGCAGATAGCCCTCATGTAGCTTTGCGCGAAATTCCAAAGAAACCAAACCCATCATTTCATTTGTGGTATCCCTAAACCCATTATATATTACACAGTACAAAACTTTCCTTCATCACAACAGAAGTCGTACAGTGAAAAATAACCGATCGTTGAAATCTTTAAGATCTATCTATATTTTAGTGTATTTTTTAACAGAAAGGAGAATTAAATAGTTCAAAACTAGTTTGCGCCGGTAGCACTTCGATCACGTAGGTGTTAACCCTAACATTTTTGGGAATTCTCGAAAAATCATTACACTATTGAAAAAACGTTTGAACATACATCAAATGTGCTAGACACGTGCTACCAGGTGAATCATATCAAGAGGTTTACTGTTAATATACTGCATACTTCAACTACATCTGGTTTCTTAGAAGTTATCTAAATATACATTATCTATGTATATCCCTACATTTTGAAATTAGGCTACTTTGGATTTTTTTATTATTTGTTACTGAGATTTCACCATGGCACTACGGACTTGGTGCTTTGATTTTTAAGCACAAAGTTACACAATGGACTATCTGTGCTCTGCCCACCATGGGTATCGAAACCCGAATTTTAGTGTCGTAAGCATGCAGACTTACCGCTGAGCCACTAGGGCAGTGGTTCCCAATCTGGAGTCCCCGGACCGCTTGGGGGTCAGCGTAGGTAATACCATCTCATTAAACAAGTAAGTTTTTTAATACTGATGTTCTTTTTAATTGCACACTCAGTTATATATGTCTTTTATTTGATAGTGAAAAATGGGAGAATGAGTTAATTATTAGTAAGAAAAACAGTTGGCTGGGTAGGCGGAATCTTTAAAAAACATGGGATCCGTGGGGGGGAATGATAATAAAAAGGGGGTCCTTGGTGGAGAAAAGGTTTGAAACTACTGCACTAGGGGGATCAGTGATTTGAAGTCTAAAGTCTATTTAGTGCCATAACTAAGCCTTGGGACAAAACATTTTGTTAATCCCCTCCCATTAAAACTTTTTTCCGTGTTTCAAAATATTTATACCCCATTTTCAATATTGTTACGCCTCCAGTCGTTAGTTAATTAATTTTCCGTAAATCC
>NW_013668193.1:11327-14934 GCF_000517525.1 Limulus polyphemus | reverse complement strand
ACAATATTCAAAATACAAATACTGGCTTCCGGGTCGTGGAAAAGCTGTCCCACCTATCGCTATTAATGACTGTAGTTTTACAGGATTCATTCAAACTTGTGTTTTCTCGTAACTATTTCTATTTGATAATTATATCCCAAATTCAAGAAACAAAAATCTATAAAATTTTTTTTATAAATTAAGGGTTATAGTTTAAAGGACATACACAACTGCTGCTTTGTTTTTATTATCGACAAAACTTAATCTTCTTTAGTCAAGTTATCTCACAATTATATTTTTTAAGGGTTATGGTGATGGGTAATGGGGTTACAATTGGGTTAAGATTCCCTAAATGTGCTTTTTATAGCTAATTACAGTATCTCATTTTGTTATCACCAAGTTTACCGATGTCAAGTTGGTTTACCCACTGTACTTTGTTTTATCCTCGATTTGTTGAATAAATAATACCGGCACTAGTCATAAACACACACACAAACTATTAAAAGGTTTCAAAGATATCGTACACTGAACGAATCAAATACGTTTTTTATAACGTACTGAAGTTGTTTTATGTTTATTGACAAATAACAACAGTATAAACAATGGCTTATGAAACTTCAAAGTCATCATGGAATTTTCGAAGGAATAATAAGGGAAATTATATACAAATCCGCATTATATAGTTTTTAGTTTAATACTGATTTTAATAATTAGCTAAGAAATTCTCTATAGAAGTTTGCTAGCGTTCTTTAGTGGAAATATTTTAATTTGAAATTATCGTGCAGTTCGGCAGGTCTATTTATGATAAGTTTTTATATTTATAAGACATATTTTATTGGGGTTTAATACCCTAGGGACTGGAAGTGCATCTCCAAAGCTCGTGAGAAAATGAAAGCTTTAGCATAATAAACGGCATCCACCTTTACAGTCTTGGAGAATCAGTCCATCTAGGGCCCGGCATGGCCAGGTGGTTAGGCCACTCCACTCGCAATCTGGGGGTCGCGGGTTCGAATTCCCGTCACACCAAACATGCTCGCCCTTTCAGCCGTGGGGGCGTTATAATGTGCAGTCAATCCCACTATTCGTTGGTAAAATAGTAGCCCAAGAGTTGGCGGTGGTTGGTGATGACTAGCTGCCTTCTCTCTAGTCTTACACTGCTAAATTAGGGACGGCTAGCCCAGATACCTCTCGTGTAGCTTTGCGCGAAATTCAAAACAAACAAACAAACAGTCCATAAAATGTTTTCGTCAATACAAGCTTGTATGTGTAAAGGACAAGCTGATATACACCCGCTGATTTAATTTTGTCTCTGTATATATCTGATTACAAACACGTAACACATGACACAAATACATTGTAGTGCACGGATAACCATCAAAATTACTTGCATTTCATAATAAGCCTGAAACTTCAAGATACGATACATCAATACTATACTGTCAAAAAGGATTTCTAACGGTGTTTATATGTGTGTCTGTGTATCAAAACTGTTCTAATACTATACTGTTTTTTGATTTGTAGAAACTAAAAGCTTAAGATCAACAATGCTTGAGTTTCATTTAGAAATTAAAACAAACTTAAAATATTCTCTTTTAAGGTAACTAGAATGTTTGCCCACCAATAAATGGTATTGTTCACGAACAATATTTTAAGGTCACCTGCTCTATTCAGACTTTTAAATTCTACTCTTATATACCGGCTGTGTGAGTGCTGTAATGATTATTGAGCCTACAAGAAATATGCAACTACACACTCAACAAGGCTTAACAGGCAAAACAATTAGGCAGACGGAAGCCCCACCGAGTCTTGTACACCATCGATCGCAGGAGACAAGGTGCAAGTGGGCGAGAACGTCCAGCCTTCTAACGATGATTTACACCCACCTGTCACCGCAGCCATATTTGTTCAGCCAACTTCAATAAATTTTAGAGCGAGTTGATAGTTCAAACCACGGTGCAACTTCTCCCGAGAACCATCAGCTCGGTAATTTGGTGCTTCATAATGGTAGTCGAACCACCCGTACGGTTAAAGCCTGTAATCAGGTGAGTCATGAACACACTTTCAATTACAAGTATGCACACTCTCGTCTTTATCCGTTTGTATAAATTTGTATTTGCAATTGTAAGAGATATTGCTAAAATGACAATTAATGACGTTCCAGAAACACAGCTTTGTTTCCCTTAGGTTGTCTTTATTTTTTAATTAGATTATTTTACACGTACTTTACGGCCTCTTAAAATGAATGTAACAAAATACACTTCATGATTCTTTTACAAACAATAACTTACAGAGACGTCTTCATAAATAAATTCTGCAATGCAACAGTAATTTATGTAAATGGACTTCACACACAAACAAGTATTTTTTTTACATCTTTTAGTTTTCGAAATATGTTCTTTTGTTTGTTTGGTTTAGAGCAAAGCCACACTGCTGTACCCACCGCAGGAAATCGAACTTCGGATTTTAGCGTTGTAAGTCCGTAAACTTACCGCTGTCCCACTAGGGGACAGTGTTCTTTTAATCCACACATATTTTCGGTTTCTTACACTATTGAATTTAACCATATACATGAAAAAAAAAGTAATCAACTATGTGCTTCTTTAGAAATAACTTATGTTACTATGTTGGTATTTATAAAGGTTGCTTTGAATCACCATCATAAGAACAACAAAATCTGCAAACATGTTTCACAGCACTGTAGTGTAAACAATATGTACAAGTTTTGTATTTTGTTATATGAATATTAGATAACTACACCAGACTTCTGATATGTGTATATATTTATTGACAATATTCTTTACATTGATCTTTGGTTCTTGAAAACGAAATCTTAAAAGTTCCTGTGATATTAAAAATGGAAAGCTGTTATAAAACGTTAAATGGTAAACATATAAACTGTAAAAAAATATTATTTCACTCGTTTTGGCTACTGCAGGAAAATGTGAAATCACACCCTTCGTCAGAAGGTGTGGCTGAGGATGTGAATCACACATCGCTGAGGTGTTTGTTTGCATTTCGCGCAAAGCTACACCTGGACTATCTGCGCTAGCCCCCCCCCCCCTTAATTTAGCGGTGTGAGACTAGAGGGAATGCAACTAGTCATCACCACCCACCACCAACTCTTGGGCTACTCTTTTACCAAAAAATAGTGGGACTGACCGTCACATTATAACTCCCCGAGGCTGAAAGGACGAGCATGTTTGGTGGGACTGGGATTCGAACCCGCAGATTGCGAATCGAGCGCCCTAACCACCTTCGTTGAGGTGCAGTGACTGTAAATACTGCTTCTGAAATATTATGATAACAGTTTAACTAACTGAAATAATTAGTTGGTCTTTATTTAAAATCACAGTATCAAATCTCACGCCCTCATCAAATGTGTGGTACATGTATTAGGTCGTCAAGAAATTAATGTCGCATTTTGGAACACTTTCATTAACCTCCCCCAGAAAAACGTACATCACGTATAATAGTTAAATGAACCGCCTTAACGTCACGATAGTGTAGCCTATATAATGTATACTCTAATCCTTTATAGTGATGTCACACGACGAGACACATATTCGGCATGTAATGCTATTTGAATACAAGAAGAGAACAACGCCTCTGTAGTCACAAAGAATATCAA
>NW_013668193.1:5091-10453 GCF_000517525.1 Limulus polyphemus | reverse complement strand
AACACCATCCTAATGGGAAAACGTATGCAATGTGGAAGGTATTAAAGAGGACATCGACATGTGTTTTGCTTCAAAGCCAAGTGATTTCTTTAATCAGGGAATTAACAGCCTGATTGTAAGATGTAAAAGCATCATCGATAAGAATGGAGACTATTTCGTTTAATAAATGTTTTGTTTTGATATATAAGTTGTTCAGGTTTTTTCATCTAAAAAAAGTGACATTAATTTCTTGACGACCTAATACATTCACACCTTTAAGAAATTCACAACCCTTTCATATCTTCACACACACATATTTAAAAGAATGTGAATTTTTGTTTCTTCTACATTCACACTTTTAAGACTATGAATTATTCTTACCCAGTCAATAGTGAGTGTATGTTTGTTGGACTTACACCAAAATTCGCACCTTTCTTTTACTTAAGATACTGTTTGTCTTTTGTAAAAATATTTTCTTTGATTATGAGGTTTACCATTTTGCTTTTATTTCCACAAGAAATAACACATCCTTATAAAATAGAACTTCCGAGATGTTCCCGTTCTGTTCTTTTATGGTATGAATATCTTCCTGTTTTCTCTAGATACTAAACTTTTCCTTTTTTTTTCGTGCGTCGTTAAGTGTAAAATTAGCGTGATGGATATTAAATGTTCAAAAATTACAAACACGAAAATGCTATACTATACTGAGACTATAACATCGAACTTATAAAACTGATCCTTTTCGCTAAAAATTTGGCAACATGTAGAGGGACACAAACATCGCTAAAGTGTCGTGAATCTATATAGATTAGTTGATGTTGATACAAATCCCATATCTGTTGGGATTATCAGATCTTCTTCTTCAATATTATTTATATTATATACGTTTGTCTTCAACAACAATATCAACCGATATTGTGTGATTTTATCTATAGTTATCTCCACAGAATAGTTATAGACTTCATAGAGCTAATGATTTACGATTTGATTCGGACCGATTAATATACTGCGGTAGCATATCGTTAAGTAATCACAGGTTTTCTTCCAGGAAAGACTGATACATTTTGAGATGGAGAAAAAACAACAACATTTATCATATTGCTCTGCTTTGGAAGAAGTTATATTAAGCCGAATATAAAACTGACAATATTATTACAATTGATTGAAACTTTATCACGCTTTGGCGAAAATGTTATCATCATCTAGGGTGGGATAGTAATTTTTGTCTTATTTCTTATTATGTGTGTCACTGAAACCTGCAACAGCTTACACAAACACGTGTGCTGTAGCACGTGTAAATTATCCAATGGTGTCAATTATCGAAATCATGTCTATAGAGGATTTTCATGTGACTACTTTTTTTCCGCCATATTGCCGATCAAATGACATGACTACAGCATACACACTATATACCTGCATAAATAGAAAAAGCCAGAAACCCATCATTATATATATACTGCTTGATATAGAAAAAGGTCTAGTAAATGGAAATATTTATATAAGAAAGACCGACTTATGTAACCATTTCTGGGCCTCTATAATTTTCAGTTGTTAATTTACCTTTATATCTATTTCCCAGGAAGTAGGAGCCTCTCAATCCCCAAATAATTATTGAGAAAAGCCTACAAAACCTTTGGCACTTAATATTTGTACATCAGTGGAAAAGGAAATATTTGTACATCAGTGGAAAAGGAAATAGCTTTTGTCAGGTTTGTACTTTAAAGTCAGAGTAAAAATGAAATTCTCATGAAATCTAGCTAAATGTCTGTTCCCCAAACTTGGAGTAACTCCTTTCATGTTCATGTTCCTTATTCGAAAATTAGGTACTAGATAATGTTCTGTTGTTAGTAGTTATATGTTTGGAAATGGCTTAGTTTCTTAAATTTCTGACTATAGGTTCTTTCAAAAAGATGTGCATTTTAGGTCAAATGGCTATCACTACTAGTAGCATTACTCCTGCTATTCATTGTTAGAATATTACAGGTTGGGGAATTGTTACACTTACTGAAATACCTTCACTGATTTTATGAACAAATAACTAAAAATGTATGTGTCATATAGAATGCAATTAGTTATGTTACATTTACGGTAAATGTATACGTATTATAAAGTGTTGGATGTTACTCATCTTCCATAAGAAGAAGAATATATCCCTTCCCGGAATTTTCTATTAAAAATTGCCATGCATTCAATCAGCATTATATGCCTCCAAACTTCTATCAGCCTTCGAGAACACTGGAACGGGCTATTAATTAGATAATTGTATATGTCTAAATATTGAAGATTGGGCAACTGATTGTCTTGGGACTTATAAAGTGTTGAAAATAATGCTTGTGGTAAATATATATGGATCAGATACGCCAGCAAGTGTGATGTGTGCTAAGAAATGCTCAAGATTTTCCCAAGTCATTTCTTAGATAGTTCGCATACTGATCTTCTTCATCTAAATGACAGTTGATTGTAGCAATGAAGCAAGCTAACCAAGGTCCATCCTTTATTCCTGCTACTGATACATGATGTTAATCGAACTCCATTGCTTTCAGCTGCATATGTATGTGGAGACATCCATGCACTGTAGACACTGAAACAGGCAAGTGGTTCTTATGGATACTATGTGGACACGATCTTTTCCTATCATGTTCCATTTCTTGCAATGAACGTATAACCTCTCAGCTTCATTAATTCTTGAAGCTATCTGTTCAACATAGGTTTACCTATACACTGCCAGTCTTTTCTTCCTGAAAGATGCAAGGGGTAGCCCAGCCAAGCTCCAGTTTCCTGGTGGATATAATATGTACAACCTGGAACATGATAATTTCCTACCATGAACGAACGTGTAGCCTCCCTACCTCCTTGATTCTTGAGGTTATTTGTACTATTCAACTCACTGGAAGCATTTAGTCGCATAGCCAAGAAAAGGACTTCCCAGCTGGGATCATCATACAAGTCATTATAAGTTGCTTTCTACAACAGCCTTCAAAATGAAATCAGGTCAAAATTATAATATTTTAATTAGTAGTAGAGTGTATTGAAATGTTTTTAAGTTCATACTAAAATAATAAAGTAGTGGCAAAAACTGAAGTAAAATACCTCTAATTGGGAGGTTTATTAACAAGAGCCAGTTTTATAAGCATTTTCATAACAAAAATAGAGTTATACTTTTATTCAGTTAACATAACACCTAGTAACATTACTGCAATTTTCAAAGCTGGCATTGGAGTTCAACTTTAACAGGAATTTCAAAACAAAAACATTTTCATAACTCCAAAGCAATATGCCCCCCAGTGGCACAGCGGTATGTCTGCGGACTTACAACGCTAGAAACCGGGTTTCGATACCCGTGGTGGGCAGAGCACAGATAGCCCTTGTGTAGCTTTGTGCATAATTAAAAAACAAACAAACAAACAAACCAAAGCAATATATCCATTCAAAAATGTATATAGGTAAAAATGAAAAATATTTTCTTGATTTAACTACCATATGTATCCTACTTCTGTATCAGTTGTCCATAGCGTTGTCACCATGAGGAGAACCACTGGATAAAATCACCAATTAAGTACTGAAGAGTTCAGGTACATGACGCTACAATATAGTACAACACAACATATATAGGCTTTATTTAACTTTCATACACGTTGACAGCCCTCACACCAGAAACAGTTCTACAGGGGCTACATTACATAAAACATTCTTTGCATCAATGATAAAAATATTAAAAGAAGTTATATGAAAATCAAAATAAGAATGAAATCGTGATTTCTTAAAGGTCATTAATCCAGATACAGTAAATTAAATGCATTTCAATAAAACAATCAATTTCTGTAAATAACAGCACATAACACCCACAAGTATATCCATAACATCAATATAGGACATACTATCGTTAAAATTCGTATCCCTGCAGCAAAGAAACTAACATGTATTATGTTTAGCATTTAAACTTATATTGTGTTTGACACAATATTAATGTAACATTTACAATTTAATTACAAGGTTCTCACTTAGCAGATATGGTTGCAAGAAGCTTTACACTCGAAATACCACCACCTTCTACCCTGTGCTAAATACATAACTCACACAAAGCCTCTGATTCTGTAGATTTTCTTTTTTGGACCGGAAGAGGTTCACATCACATTTCTGGATTTTTTTTGTTTCCTTGGTGAAAGGAATTGGCAAACCTTTCTCTCCAAAGGAAAAATGGAGTACATAATTTTCTGATGGCTACCTTCAAGGGCTGGTGTTCCAAGCACCACTGGCATGATAGAACCTGAAATTATTCCATTGCTAGAAGGACGTGAAAATAAGTAGGTGCCTCAATGGGATCATTACTTGGTAGCTGAATCACATCATCGAGTTGTAGCCGGGCCTGCACACGTGTTTCATGCTATGGCAGTCTATCCTTTCCGTGGCATAGTTTAATATTCCTAACACAGGTGAAATGATCAAGAATTAAAGCTACATTGGCCTCTCAACTCCAAGTAGAGTAAGTGCCAGCACCAGTTATATGCAACTTAAAATCACTTGTCATTCAATGTACTAATATACCTGGTTCTTTAAAGTTCATGAATCACGTCAGTGTTACATGACCCATTTTAATCATACATTCTCATCTATATAGATAATATCTGTAGTACTTAACAAACACTATAACTGCAAGCAGTCTCTTTTTTATCCTGCAGTGATGGCATTCAATGGGGTTAAACATACGTTTTACAGACGCGATTAGGTTCTATTTACTACATTTTACTTGCAATAACACTGCTCAAATTTCACAGTCACTGTTGTATGCGTCGAGTATAAATAGAGGAGCTGGCTTATGATGATATAACACTGGTGCGTGGATTAAAGCACGTTTTATTGACTGTTCAGATATTCGATCCATTTAATATGTGAGTCAGCTTTGTTGAGTGCACAGAGTAATGCTACTATTTTAGAAAAATTGGCCACAACACATTAATAACTTAACCAAAAATCAAGAAACTTCGAACTTCTCTTAGTTGTAGGCTACAACCAGTCTCTTATTGATTCAATATTTATAGACACTGTAGTCACACCTTCCCTACGAACTATATGTTAGATAATATAGGATACGGTCAACTAAGTCTAATTACTAATCATTCAGCATTTTTAATAGATAATAATTTCCTACGTTTCAACTACTAATCTGTTGCCGTCTTCAGGGAGGTGTCCTAGGAGGAATTTTGTTTGTGGTAGTTGTAGATGGGTTTTCATCCTGAATCTTCTTGTTAGAAAAGCTAGTATGCTATCCATTCGTCTTGAGTTTCCCCATTAGGAGTTAACAAACCATTTGTATGTTTTAAGAGTATATTCGAGATTTTCTAACTTCTATTCTTGGTTGACTGTTTGTGTTATCAGTTAGGTG
>NW_013668193.1:0-4183 GCF_000517525.1 Limulus polyphemus | reverse complement strand
TAACATGTAAAGATGTTTTCCCTGTTAATTGTCAGATTATATCTACAAGATATCTAAGTAAAGGGTGGCATGGTGAATATCTGCAGTCAGTGACTATAGGATGGCGGGAGAGTGCATCCTTGTTTGTGATTTTATTGTAGGCCAAAGATGTGTGGGATCATGTTATGGTGTACTGTTAGTTGTTTGACTGTTTCTGTTCCAAAATTTTTCTAATGTTTTGTGGAGGGGTGGAGGATCGGGGTTATAGTTGGTTAACGTTGTCTTTATCTTAGCTGTTGGGTTAATGATTACTTGTATATGCAAAAGTGCACACCTTTCTGGCTTAAGTTTGATCTTTGCTTTCCTCAGCCTCTGTAGCATCAAATTTTAGGCTTTCAGTAGTCGTCTGAAATGTACAGCCAAATACTAATATGTCACTGACATATATCAAACATTTTTTCCATTATAAACTTAAGTAATGCAAATTCTATCAGCAATTCAAAAGTGGCTGACACACTATACAAGCTATACTTGACATAATTCATACAAGCCTTTATTAGCGCCGAAAGCAGCCTGAGATCTATTTTCATGGTCAATCTCTATCTGCTAGTAGCTGGAAACAAGATTGAGTGGAAACATCTAGACATTTATCTGTTCAATGGAGTTAAACCAAGTCAACACTCATTACTGAGTCCACTCACTTTGAAATCCAATCAGAGCCTCGGTGTGACTCCTTTCTTTCTCTCGGACTATCACGACTGGTAATGTTCATTCATTTTCTCATGACTGTGTGGTTCTTTCGTTTAGTAAATGATCTATACCAACGCTGGTTTTATCCCTAGTGCACAGGGAAAGCTTGTACAATATTTTCTTTACAGTAAGTGCATAACCAGTGACACTATGGTGGTTGGTTATTTGCGTTTGTTCAAACCAAGTGATCATCGAGTCCTGAAACGATATTAGCATAATCACCCAGTAATTTGTTGTGTTTTCTATGCTGTTGTTTTTCGAGATTGTTGCTACAGTCTTCTAGTAGTAATCTCAGATGTTATGGATACTTTGTGCTTGCTCGCGGACAAGACACAGCTGAAACATAGATAGATATTTTTCTAGTCTCTACTACTTCTTCTTCCATAACTAAAATATATTATTCTCTTGGAGATATCATTGTCTAGACAATAAAATCTCGGTATTTTGACAGAAAACAACATTTTATCTGTAACCTTCATCACTGCTTTCATAAGTCATAGCACACTATTATTTGTTGGAATGTTTATCTTTATCTTCTAAATGCATTATTGCAATCTGCTGTTTCTAGGCTTTACTTGCTTGACATTTGAGGAATTTATTAAGTAGCTGTAGCTCATGTGTTGTCATAGATAGTGTTTGCAGATAGTTCAAGCAGTAAGTCCACCAATAAGATGTCGATGATTGGACCAAGATCAATTAATACTAAGTTCATTCTGTGAGAGACAGAATTGTTTGTAAGTCTGACTCAATGTTCTCATTTCCATTAAAAATTATGAAGTTATAGTTTATTAACCTTGCTGGAAATGCCTGAAAAAACTGCAAGGTCAAATAATTTCTTGGCTACTTTAGTGTTGACAAAAACTCAATCTTATCCATGTATGATAGCATGCATGTACTAGTTTCAGCTAATTTCAGTTGAGTCTACATACCACCAATTTTTTTGAAACAGGAATGGCACGTGTCTTTCCAGGTCAGTGGCCAAACTCAAGCCCGATCAGCTACTTTAAAATGGCTAGCTTTACAGCTTTGATAGCTTATCGTTAGCCCTCTTGCTATTGCCTAACACTGAGTTTTACCGTAACCTGCTCTGTTCTCGACAGATAGTCCTATCCAGTGGTGAAACAAACATCTCGAGTTTCATTCGTCGATATTTGATCATATTAACATAAACACTTTGGTAGTCGGGGGGGATTATCAAACGTGACTTCTTTTTTTCTTTGTTTTTGAACAACTTTTATATAAGGTGAGCACTTTTTTTATGGTTGTAAAATAGATATTTCTGGAAATTTCACTTTGTTAATTTCAAAAATGAGAAATTACAGACAGCCGTAAAAGAATTAGTTCAAATTTTAAGTTCACCGATTATTTTATAATATGCAACTGCCATCTTATCCCACACTAATGACGTATATTTCCACCACAGGCTTCTGCCGCAGTGTACGTCATTGGCCAACATTAGTACCCGTATAGTATTTAAATATACGAAAACCACATTCAAAGTTAACGTGGTCGTCTTACCCCACCTTCCCCTACTACATCTTTTTACTTCATTCACAGCCAAACTATTATAATACTGTCCACTATTTATTTCCTACAAAATTAAAATCATATTATACCGCTTTTAAAATTAAGGTGGCCGTCTTACCTCACCTTTCCCTACTATATCCTTTTACTTCATTCACAGCCAAACTATTATAATACTGTCCACTATTTATTTCCTACAGAATTAAAATCATATTATACCGCTTTTAAAATTAAGGTGGCCGTCTTACCCCACCTTCCCCTACTACATCTTTTTACTTCATTCACAGCCAAACTATTATAATACTGTCCACTATTTATTTCCTACAGAATTAAAATCAGTTAATTAATTTTAAAATGCTTTTAAAATTAAGGTGGCCGTCTTACCTCACCTTCCCTACTCTGTTTTTTATTTTATGCACAGCCAAGTTATCCTAATACTGATCCTTTTTTTATAGAATCAAATAATCTAATATCATGTTTCTTCTCTTCTCTTCAGTAAAACTAATCTACTAGTGCCTTTACTTCACAGACAAGCGAACCTACCACTATATTTCTTACTTCCCTTATAGCCACACTAACCTATCTCATCTTTCTTACGTTATTCAAACTAATTGAATAGCGTTTTTTGACTACCGTCATAGATAACCTAATCCGCCTCACGTATTTCCTATTCAGTCAAATGAAATTAAAAATGTCTTTAATATTATTCCATTCATAGCTAAACTAACCTAATACTGTTTCTTATTCTTCTCACAACCAATCCAGCCAGGCCAACCTGGTATGAAATGAACATGTGGAAGTTTTACATTTTATTTTCCTGTATACAATCCCATCTGTAATTCTAAACTTGTTTAATTTTAAATAACTTTGCCAAATATCAATGTTTGTTTAGATTAAGTTGATATTTAGAAACATACACAGCTTATAGTGTTAGATATGTATTGCGAAACTCCCGCCTATTCTCCAACGTTGTAGAAGATTCGAGAGTAAGAATCAACAATATATGTATGTACACAGCGTGGTCACAAGTAAATAGACGCCACCTTTTCTGAAAAAATGAAAATTTTCAGCCATATTCACATGAATTGATATATTTATAATCTAATTAATATCTAGTAGATCTTCCTTTCGCTTCGTGGAGTTCGTTGATCCTTTGGGGGGTCGTGAGAATTATCTCGTCAATTTTAGATTGTGGGAATTTCGCCTACTCTTGCTTCAAAACTTGGAGTAGATCGCTCTTCGAAGCTGGTTTTTTTTTGTTGTTTCTTGACTTGCCGGTCAAGTATGGCCTAGAGGTTTTCGATGGGGTTCATGTCAGTAGACTGGCTCGGCCAGGGAAACTTCTGGATACCATTTTCTTCCTGCCACTTTTAGGTGTTTCTAACAGTGTGACACGGTGCTCCATCTTCCCGGAACAACGCTGTGTTCTTGTCCACGAAACCCGAGGAATAAAGTGGCAAGAGTCCTTCCTCTAATATTTCGACGTATTTCGCAAAATTTATGTTGCCAACGCACTCAACTAAACTCGATCTCCCACCAACCCAAACAGCTCCCCAAACCATCACGCTGAAACCACCATGCTTCACAGTTGGCTGCAATCTGTTGAGTCAAAACTCTTGGTGAGGCATTCTCCAGACCCATATCCTTCCACTGTCCAAAAATTGAGCGAATCTTGATTCGTCTGAGAACAATACGGTCTTCCAAAAGTCCAGAGGATTGGTCATCATATCACTTGCCCGGTGGAAACTCAATCTCTAATAGGCGTATGAACAGTGAAGACTACAGGGCTAGCTAGCTCCCTGGTAAGTGAACTGTGCCTACGACATCTCATAATTAGCTCGCTCATCGTGAACCCTCGATAAGATATCAAGGAAGTTCCAGACTAGAAAGAAGGCTTTATATTGTTTGTAAGTTTGTGGAACTTTTGTTA
>NW_013668192.1:159747-169139 GCF_000517525.1 Limulus polyphemus | reverse complement strand
CCTAACATTGAGCCCTGAGGTACCCCACTTGTGACACTAATCCAGTGTGGCTGAACTCCATTTGTAACAACCCTCTGCTTTCTTCCATCCAATTTACTAACTTATCCCTCACACCTATAGAGATAATTTTTACGAGCCTTTTATGTGCCACCTTCTAAAATCCTTTCTGAAAATTCAGATACACCAAATCTACGCTCTTACTCTCATCTACCTAAGCAGTGACCTTCACAAAGAATGTCAAAAGATTTGTAAGGCTAGATTTTCCCTTAGTGAAACCATGTTGACTATCCAATAAAATTCTAAACTTTGTTAAATGACTTTGCAAAGCATCTTTTATTAGACTTTCCAAAACGTTTCCCACAACTGATGTAAGACTAATGGGTCTGTAATTACTGGGACAATTTTTATCATCTCCCCTAAAAAGATGAATTACGTTAGCTAAATTCCAATCCTCTGGTATCTTCCTACTATTCAAAAGGTGACAAAAAATAGTAGCAAATAGCTCACATATCCTTAACCTCATTCAAAATCCTTGGGGAGATATTATCTGGCCAAAGAGCCTTATCGTTTATTTTTTAAACTTCCCCATTTTTTCTTAACTAGCTCAGAAATCCTTACTACTAATTTTTACATTTTCAGCCATTTTTTTTCTTACATCCTTTTTGATGTCGTAATTTCCTGTAATTATGCTAGTCTGAGCCAGAATAAAGTTTTGAATGTTATATAACTCAGTTTGTTTTAGTTTTGACTTTCTTGTTTTAATCATTTTTGTAGCATTAAAACTTTCTATATTACTATAGATAGCTAGAATACGCATATGACGATCACTACTTGTCTTTATAAAAAAATTATTATAGTTGTTTGTTTTCTTTTTATTTGCTATGTTTTTCTCTGTACACCACTAACACAATGCATAAACAAAAACTCGGAGAATAAAGTTACGCCAGCATTCAGCTGAATACCCATGCTGTTAACAGTGTTTGTTTGTAAACCGTATTACAGTTGTAGATGTGTTAGTGTCACAAGTAATTCAAATGTTGCAGCTTGCAAGCTATTTAGGACCAATGTGCATATTTTCCGATTGGTGATACGTGTATATACTCTTGTAAGAATTGTGTTTTTTTCTTTATTTCTCTGAACAGTAATTAAAGATAATATTTTACTGTAGTTTTAGCTCTTCTATTCAACTTCCATTGTGGATCTCGGTCGCTTTATTTAATAACCAAGAAAAGTGGCTTTTATCTTATCTAATCCAAACGTTCATAACTATACGTTAATTCCACATTTCTATGTTTGAAAAAAAAAATCTCACGTCCTCGATAAATAACGTAGACTGTGTAAAGCTCAGTAAAATAATGCAGTAAAAGTATTATTATTAATATTAATAAGCAATACCAAGCGTGGGGCACATTATACTGGATTCGATTTTATTATTCATCGGGATCTCTACCAACCTACCTTCTTCGGTACAAGAAAGGAATCATTCAGACTCCAGACAGAAACGTTATATAATAGTATTCTTTTTGGTACAAGAAAAGTATCATTGGGCCCCAGACGGACGAGTTCTGTGAAAGAATTAAAACGATAAGGTTCGTTATTTTTATGCGCACTTGTTTGGAAAAGTCACTTACTTACTTACTTAGAGGAAAATTCGTTGAAATAATGATATTTTGATCATTCCATAGATACTTATATAGCGGTTTAGGTAGCTTTATAAGTATAAGCTTTAGTTTTACTCAGCCAATACTGTAAAATGGTCATTCGTAATATTCATACATTTTAATGGTGGTTTTAAAAGAGCGATTTGTATGGTCGCCATTTTGTTTCATCACGATCCCTACTATTAAGTACTAATACACTTAATGATACTTGACTCACTTGACTTAATCCTGTAGACTCCCAGTGGAGCATAGGGCCGCAACAACGCCTCGCCAACGGACTCTGTTCTGGGTTGCTCTCCTCAGCTGGGTCCACGCCATTCCGGCGGCCTTCGCTTCACTCCCGACCGATCTCCTCCACGTCTGTTTTTGGCCTCCCAGCTTTTCTTTTCCCTTGTGGGTTCCAGTCCAAGGCCTGCCTTGTAACATTGTCAACTGGTTTTTGCAGTGTGTGTCCGATCCAGCCCCATTTTATTTTCCTGATGTGACGGCCAATCCCACTATTCGTTGGTAAAGAGTAGCCCAAGAGTTGGCGATTGGTGGTAATGACCAGCTGCCTTCCCTCCAGTCTTACACTGCTAAATTAGGGACGGCTAGCGTAGATAGCCCTCGTGTAGCTTTGCGCAAAATTCAAAACAAACCAAACCAAACTGAAGAATTAGCAACCTTAATATAATTTTCCTTATCCTTTTAAAGCCACTGTATATCTGAGACACAACAGTGTGTAACTGTGCATAATTTCCTTTATTTTTCCTGTAATACAATGTAGCAGTAGAAAAAAATAGACAGATGAATTATTATTTGCCCAGTATTATATAAACATAAAGGCAGCTGAAGTAGCTATGTTTAAAATATTATTTATACCATACGATATATTATTATATAAGCAATACGAGAAACCATGCTTTAAATATTTTTAGACTGCATGACGTAGTCTATAGGTTGTTTGAAGAGCAGTGAAATCTTATTCACATTGTATGGTACAATATGAAAAAAAAACAGAAAAGTAAGCACTGAAATTTAATTACCTCACACAATAAAAACTAAAGAGGAGACGAAGGATATGTGGCTCTAGAAGAGCTTTCTATTATTGACAATAAGGAGTAAAATAAATAAAAATAGTCTCTCCCTTCCCATATGGTGCCATTGTTCTCTGAACTATTTTTTTTTTTGTGTGATCTTCTGTCAGTGACACTGTCTTGTATCGAGATCCTGTAGCGAAAGTGTAATCTGTTTTTGACGGTACGTGTTAAAAATATCACGATGTTATTTCGGATATTTTGGAGTTTTGTTGCTTTACTAAGATTGTATTTTAAGAGTTAAAAAAGTGGGTAAGCAGAAGGCGTTACCCAATATAAAAAAGTCATGTATTTGTGATTTTGACATGTGTTCTAGGATATCCAGGAAACCACGTAATAAAGTAATTGTATTCTGTTACTGGTGAAAACGATAAACACATCAAAATAAAAAGAAACGCATACGGACAAATAGTTTCAGTTTGGCAGCGATTTAAGTTGTTACTACGTGAAACCGAACCCAAAAAAGGGGACTTTTAATGCCGCACGCAACACGGGTACCAGTGCTAATTGCCCATATTCAGTAGTCCTGTATGGTGAATGGTGCACACGCACGTCGTCCCGCCATCTTAGTGAAGTCAACGATATAAATGGCGCGGAGGCATGGCGCATTTTTTAATGTTTTCTTGTATTTCTGTATTAGGTTTGGGTTGTAAAAATACGTTTATGCTTCTACCTTAGAATAAATATAATTTATAACTCCATGATATAACTGACAATTAGAAGACCCCATGTGAATAACACTAAAGCTAATTGTGCTAGTCCATGACTTTCAGTTGTGAATGATCAACAGCTTTCAACCGAAAGTCTGTTTACTTTCAACTACAGCTCATTCAGTGTCTTATTACTATATATATATATATTACAGTAGCAGTGTAGTAAAATTTTACTAAAGTCACTTTCGTATAGCACAGCCTCTTACAATCCTCTCTATTTTTGTCAGTTTATGTTGACTACAGCTGCTTTCTATACAGTGTGAATGTGATATCATACAAAAAATACTCCTCGTTTCTAATGATATTGCTCCCTAATTGCTCAGCGGTACGTCTGACGGTTCAAACAGTTAAAAACCAGATTTTAATACCCGTGATGAACACAGCACAGATAGTCCATTGTGTAGCTTTGGGCTTAACAACAAACAGGCAATCTAGTCAGAGTTCAGGAACTTAACGTCAGTTACTTATTACTAAACTGAAGTGGAGAGACTGATCCATTTGTTTGGTTATTAGTCCGTTCCAATTAGAGGACGAATAAGATATTAAACAAGTACTAAGTACATAATATTAATTATATACAGCATAAGCAGCTTTTGGATAGTCCGAGCTGTTATCCTCTTCCAAAGAAGTTCATAAACGTTGGAAACATGAAATTCGTACCAGGTGCATGAATAGTTGATGTGTTGGACTTTTGTTATGTGAGCTTGAGAAACAGCTACAAACATGAAACGTTAACTTTGGACTGGTCCTGCTTTTGCATTTATCTATCCAATAATGCTAAAGCATGAAAAAGTAAGCTAGGTACGAGATTCGAAATTTGTTTGTTTATATTGTGAGACCGGGTGTGGCTTAGCGATTAGCGCTCAAATTTAGAATCAGATGGTTCATTATTCTATGTTCGTTACCGTGAAAACTCAGTTCACACTTTTGACCTCTGGTTGCGCTATAAGAGTGACAATCACATCCCACTTTTCGGTCACGGTTGACTAGCTGTCTTCTCTCTAGTATAACAATTCAAAATTAAAGACGGCTGTGAGCACAGATAGTTCTTGTGAAGATTTGCGCAAAAATTCTGAAAAGTAAACCATCAAACATTGTAAATACACCTTCTGTTAGCTATGCGATACAAAAATAAGCCATTGAAGTATGATAATAAGTATTATAGCTAGATTTAAATATGTGATATAAAGGGTAGCCGAGGGAAAGGTATATCGAAACCACATTTAATTTCGTTTCGTTATACCTTTCTTTACGCCACCCTGTATTTTGCGAGTATTTATCTTAGTCTATGTATTGATTCACGAATACAGAAACCCAGATTTCTTTGCAGTAATTTTTAAACTATAATTTGCAGCATTTTTTCTATTATTGAAATCAACATATATATATATCCTGGCTCTTATAGAGTACTGAGTGAAACATATATATATATATATATCCCAATTCTTATGTATGTACTAGTGGATGCAACACATGTATACTGGTTCTTACGTACCTAATAGTAGCAGGATACACCTGTTACATCCACTATTACCTATATAAGAGCCAGGATACACCTGTTACATACCTACATGAGAACCAGGATACACATGCTGCATTCACTATTACCTACATAAGAACCAGGATACACCTGTTACATCCACTATTACCTACATAAGAACCAGGATACACCTGTTACATCTACTATTACTTATATAAGAGCCAGGATACACCTGTTACATCTACTATTACCTACATAAGAGCAAAAATAAATGTTAATATAAGTTGGACACATTTTTAGTGAACGAATTTGACATCATGCAACATATGTATCACGGATACATGTTGCACCTACTATTAAGTACATAAGAGCCAGGATACACATGCTGCATTCACTATTACCTACATGAGAACCAGGATACACATGCTGCATTCACTATTACCTACATGAGAACCAGGATACACATGCTGCATTCACTATTGAAACAGTAAAGCACACATTGTTTGCACTTTACGTTTTCATAAGGCGTAAATTTTGCTGCTGTAAAAGCAGAGCATTTCATAAGCAAAGGTTCAAATTTCCTGTTATAAAATGCAACTAAACAATTTTCAACATAATATCTGAACATCCTGTACGTATTTAGGTGACTATTACGCTGCTAGGTAAAGAGCTGCAGTGTTTCTTATTATTTTGTGTAAAAAAATATCACCGGTTTACATATCACATAACGCAATAATTAAACTGGTTCTTTCTCTTCTGTGATCGAAAATTATCCTGGTTTTCAGTAGCGGTAGTAACTGTAATTGTGTGTTATAGTATTATAATATGTTTTATTCTGTTGCTTAAGATAATGAAAACTTCCGGGTCTCCGGTGGCTCACAGGTAAACTTTTAACGCTAAAGTTTGGAATTCGATCTCTGTGTGGGCACAGAGCAGATAGCGTATTGTGCTAACAACAAACAATCAATGAAAACAACAAAATTATCGGCCAATTCCAGTTTTTTTTTTAACTGTGAATGTTAAAATATTTGTTTGTTTCGATTTTTCACAAATAAAGAACTATCTGCTCTAGATTGACTAGACATCTAAGCAACAGCTTCTATCGTCAGTTCTTACGATTCTCTGATTTAAAAGTGGGATTCGACTATCAGTCTTTTAAAGCACCCACAGCTCTGAATTGCATAGTGTGAATTTGTGGCAATGAGACGCGAGTCACGGACCCTTAGTTTCATAGACCTACACCCTAACCGCTAGGCCACGTCCGGCCAGAAGGTTGTAATAATAAGCAAATGAAATTATTTGGCAAATGCTACCAAACAACTAACCGTCTTTCTTTTAGCCTTGAACATGTATTGGTAAGATAATTAGTTGTGTTTGCGTTACTTTAGAAACGTCATGTGCGCAATATGCCACAATCGAAGAATTGAGTAGACAGGGCTCGGAATCAACTATTGATTAACTGTCAAGATAAAGCCTTTATAGAAGATGTACGCAGGCCGCGGGTAACTAAAGTGTTTAGATATATCTAATGTTAGACAGCTGGGGCGACTTAATTAGACTGGGCTTGATACTCAGCGACAAAAATATTGCTGAATTCAGAACATGCCAATAGTTTATGAAATAGGTTCCAGATTGAGCGGTAAGTAGCTCATAACACGATCAGTTTCTCCAGAATCGTATTTGAATAACACACCTACTCACGTACACCCACACATCTATATTTACGTATAATTAAACGTAAGCAATCTTATATACTGTATGTGTGAAAGCAGCCTTAGAGCTATAGGAATATCATTTGTATGTAATATATAGCATTTTTGCTGCGTTCAAAGTCTGTATAGAAAACTGAATTGTCGGAAATGATTCAAATCGTTAAGAGTAGTAATCTCCTAAATACAAACTCTTCAGTAAAATGACATACTCAGAAGTAGCAAGTATTCCCAATTAGCATATGAACGTTGTGTGCATGCGCCTCTTTTTAACTAGGTGTTTTAATAATATGTTTATATATACATATGGTAGTATTTGTACTGTCACTTGTGGTTTGTGTTTTAAAGAATCTGTAAAACGAAACGTTGAGTGTCCAGTTTAAGAAAAATAACAAAGTTGTTATAAGGTCGTTTATTACTGGTATTAAAAAGTCTTAATTTCAATTTAAAATGATAACCTATCAAAGCTTCGTGTTGAAAGTTGAAGATTATTACTCATAATTAGATAATATAGAAGTCCATGAACTTTGTAAATAATATACAGAAAAACTTTAAAGTAGTAACTTAAAACTGATTTATTAACATCGTATCACGCATTGTCATCTCTAGAAAATATATTTTCAAGGTAAAAATAGACTATGTAGAAATCATTATTTACAAAGTTTTGCTGCAATATCGTTTTTGAACATTTGAGACACTCATCACAAATTTATAAACGTATAAAGACAATCTCAACGATAATTTCAACTCGCAAGACATTAAAATTCTATATATGGAACAAGATATACACAGTATATACTATATTAATCAAAAAATATCACCCACTATCAATAAATGTATATACAGGTTTCACGTATACTTGCACTATTGAGATGATCCTATATCTTAAGATATTGTGGGAAGGTCCTTCAAGTTACTGGAAAAGGTTCAGAGAAAGACTGCTCGGGGGATTCCAGGCATTGAAGGGTTATTTTACTGGGACAACTTAAGATCTTCCAACTTGTATTCCTTTGAGAAAAGAAGAGTAGGATATGATCTTGCTGAAGTTCACAGCATTATCCGGGAAATCGGTAATATAAAGTCCTCCGATTACTTTCTGCTATATTCTGAAAATAACAGGACGAGAGGGCACAAATTAAAGGGTTAGAAAAGACGGGCTAGGCTGCAGTTAAGACAGTTTTTATTTTTCTAAGAAGGTGACTGATTTGCGGAAACTCCGTCAAAAGAAGTGGAGGCCGGAACTTTGCTGGAGTTTAAATTTCCGCTTTTTCAAAAGATGTGGATGCGAGGACAGCCTTGAAGGACCAAATGTTATTTTGCTGTCCGTACGTTATGTTATGTTTGTAACAGGACAGCCTTGAAGGACCAAATGTTATTTTGTTGTCCGTACGTTATGTTATGTTTGTAACAGGACAGCCTTGAAGGACCAAATGTTATTTTGCTGTCCGTACGTTATGTTATGTTTGTAACAGGACAGCCTTGAAGGACCAAATGTTATTTTGCTGTCCGTACGTTATGTTATGTTTGTAACAGGACAGCCTTGAAGGACCAAATGTTATTTTGCTGTCCGTGCGTCTGTCTATTATTTGTTTACATGAGATAATATTTTGGTTTAGAAATAAAACATTGTGTGGTACGATGTCAATATAGTAACTTTCATGAGTTAGTTACCCAATTGAAATTGTTGTTGTTATTACAACTAATATATAATTACTACAATAGTGTGACCTCACAAACGAAAGTGTGGGTCGCGATCAGCGACGTATCGCAATCTCCAATATTGGACTTTCTGAAACGCAGCTCGGAACGATAACTACTTAGCTACTTCCAACTTCTTCTGAAAATGGTAAGAAAGAGCTTTATTGTTTTTGTAGCATGAAATAAGACCGAAGAAAACACAACTTCTCAATAGTCTCATCGTTCAAAGACGTGCGCAATTCTGAAACAAAAAAGCCAACTGCACTGAATTTATCTCTTCCTCTATAGAAGTTGGAAATATAGTAATCACAGCATTGAATACCTTCTCCTAAGAATGAGCTTCAAAGAAGGAAATCTATTGGTTTTCACGCCTGAATATAAAATGTTTTATGTTATCCACGAACAGCAAAGCAAATATTCTAAAGTCTGAACCAATAGCTAAATAATTAATTTTGGTTACAACCCAATTTTTCCTCAAATGAAAGTGTGTTTAACTGAACAGTTTACACCCAACGACAGTAAACTTAGCCAACAGCAAATTCCATTTGAAAACTTACCCTTTAGAAACAGGGTTACTACTGAAAATGTTGAACATTTTTGAGCCATGAAATTATCTGGATTATATTCTTTCACATTAGAATGACCTAAAAGTAATCTATTACAACTGATTGTTTTAAATATTTAAGTCATTTCAAAATAAAATATGAGGTAAACTTTTACAAACAATCAAAGTGCTGGGGTTTATTTTTGTTAATATATGTTTTTACTTTGAAATACAATATTTTGTAAATCGAATAAATTATAAAGAAGAACTAATATACCATTGCTTTAATAAACCCATTTTAAGAAGCCAATGAGAATAATTTCAGATGCCTAAATAAAATTCACATCACACGGATTATAGCGTTTTATTATTAACGGTGGGCCCGGCATGGCCAAGTGGTTAGGGCACTCGACTCGCAGTCTGAGGGTCGCGGGTTTGAATCCCCGTCACACCAAACATGCTCGCCCTTTCAGCCGTGGGGGAGTTATAATGTGACGGCCAATGACAAGCT
>NW_013668192.1:135936-158747 GCF_000517525.1 Limulus polyphemus | reverse complement strand
AATTTCAAAACAAACAATAATTTACGGTACGAAATCTTTATTTTTAGGGGGCGGAGATCATGAAGTTTCTAGATGTTAGATTTCACGATGTATAAATATTTAATTTTTGCAGAATCGAAGATGCGGAAATTATAAATCTATTTAACTAACCAATTTTCTGCTATCTTTACTTCATGGAACATATTCTTGAAAATAAGTGATTTCCAATTTGGAATGATCAATAATGCTAACATGAAGCAGAGTTGACATTAATTGCTTTCAGCTCAAGTAAGGAATATATTTCTTGACATTATTAAACAAATTAACAGATACGCCCGGTTCAGTTAATAAGTCTATATGAACTAAATATAAATAATCCGCTTACCTGCTATTACGTTTTTGCAACAAATATGAAAGGTTTTTTAACTTACTACAATTTCTACACGTACTACAATTTCATACTTTAAATACCAATTTGAACACGTATATCGGCCTTCTATGTTCGGAGTAATAAAACTCAAATTTAACATGACGCTAATAAGAAGGACAAAGATATATAAATCATTCACTCATAACAGAAGAGTATCAAGCTAATTCATTCGCTAAAACTAGTAAAACGGTAAAGATAAAAAGTCACGATATTTGGGGCTATCTCTGGTACACTGGGAGATTAACAATCACAGACATGTTCACAGCTAAGTATCATGTGTAAAATTTTAAAGAAGTCACAGAAGTCAAATACCATTTTTGACCCGTGTTCGACTTGTTTTTTATTTTATTTTTATTGTTGTTGTTTGTTTGTTTTTTTATAATAGAAAATCTAATTTCAACGATTGTAGTTTCAAAACTCGTATCTCAGTGTCAAATTAAAGGTGTCTGGAAGAATGCAGTTAAATCAAATACGCTAGAATTTAGTTTAAAGTTATAGTTGAATTTAAAGTTTATTAACTCGTGTATAAGTTTATGAAGCGACTAACTGTTAGCTGTATAGTTGATGTGTAATGCGATTTAGCTGTCGATGAACACGGTTGATCAAAACTCGGTTGTGTCAGACATAGAGGATTTATATTTTTCAGAATATCAAAGCTATTAAAGTTGTTTTCAAGGTAGTGATAAAGTTTTAATATATATGTCTAGAGCATAGTTAATTAATCATTTTAGGGAAGTGATGCATGATGAAATTTTTTAATATATCAATGATTAACTGATTAAATATGATCAAAAACTAATTTTTTTGAAAATGGTAAGAAAGAGCTTTATTGTTTCTGTAGCATGAAATAAGACAAGAAAAAACAATTTGTTAACAGTCTCATCGTTCAAAGACGTGCGCAATTCTGAAACAAAGAGGCAAACTGCAATGAATTTATCTCTGTCTCTACAGAAGTTGGAAATATAGTACTCACAGCATTTAATTTCTTCTCCAATGAATGTGAACGTTCCTTTGTGCTTTCCAGGACTGCAGTTTCTCTCTTTATAAATATCTCAATATTTCTTGAGGTGAAGAATCCAGACCAAGTGTGTTTGTTTTTCCTAATTTCTTCTTTTCTGATATCATAGTATTCTCTTTCTCTGCCTTGCTCAATTTCCTTGGTGGTTCTGTTTCATCAACAGTTTGATACTTATTGTCCTCCTTGACCCCATTCTCATTGCCATGGTTTTGTAACAGGCAAATGTAAGTGTTTTTAGCTGTCTTGGCAATTTCATTCCTAGGTGGACGTGGAAGCAGAGAGTGTGAGCTGTACAAACTTGGTTTGCATCCTTCAGATAGCATAATAAGCCAGTAAGATTGGCGTTATTTCTTTCTTTAATCCTCTGATACAATTTGTGTCCTATCCTGCTCTCCTGTTCATTTAACTCTATCAGCAAAATCTCAAAGATTTTTTTTCAGCCATAACCAAGTTATAGTTTCTCTTGCCCAATGCCAAGTCACTCACTTCCACAATTCTAAAGCGAGCTTTTTCTCTTCTTCAGAGGTAAAAAGGTCAATAGCAGAAAGATATATTAGAGCATTTGCAACAATGCTTTTCAATTTCAAAAACATCTTTAACATCATGAGCGTAGAGTTTCATCTGGTAAGAGTGTCCATAAGCAAATATACTTATTTTCCCTTTTGAACCTTGCATAGTTTTTAAAGATCATCATTTTTGACAGGAAATTTGCGAAAAATCCAAACAATTCTTCATACTTTTACAATCACCACTCAAAAATCATCTGCAAACTCAGTGTTCTCATCTTAGACTTCTTCATTCCAAATTTCATTCTCTGTCTCCTCCTCTTCAACATCTTCTGACTCTTCTTCACTAGCAGCTTCCTCAATTTCTTCATCTTTCTCATCAACTCTACCAGAATTTTATGTCCAACTCAAACCTGTTCAGCATGTTAGTGACGACCTCACCTACCATGGTAGCTGTCATATTGTCATTAACTCTTATCATGCCAAGTCCATATACTTTTTTGCCTGTAGCATGAATGTTAAGGCACGTATACCTTCTATTTCGCTTAGAGGTCCATTAATTCAATGTCAAGGAGAATCTCTCGCCTGCTTCTCTCTTTTGCTTTAGTTCAACCTTCATTTCCTGTTGAAGCTCTTCTCCAAACGAAATTACCTTTGCTCTTATGCCTTTCTTTGTTACAGACATCTTCAGTCATTGGGCTTTCCACCCATTCTTTATTCTGTGCTGTTGGCCGAGGTGGCAAAGAGAATGTTGTATATTGCAGTCAAATTAACAAGGGCTAATTCTAATGATGTTTGACTGGCATTTTGAAAGTAGGACAGGACTGAAGGCTGGGTATCATCAGATGTTGAGGAAGAAGGTGCAGAAATGGTCGTAAGAACAATCTCCAAATTGTGCTTGTGCTCAAGACGATGCTTGAATGTCGACGGTGACAGATGAGCTTTGAAGATTGCTTCACAATATTTGCATTTCACCACAGCTGTAATTAGCCTGTTTATACATGCAAAAATGTGCCAAATTCAACTGCCGCATTATAAAATTTATGGTGATATAATACTAAAATTATGGAGAAAATTAATCCTTTTTCATCATTTCCTGAAACTATTTTCCGATTAATTAATGATTAAATTTGAAACATTGATTAACTGATTGACTAATTAATCAAAACCATGCACTAAGGATGTCAATACTTAGATCCAACGTACAATATTTTTTCAATTATTTGGAGAAAGTAAAACTTTTATTATTCAATATTCTGAAGGCAAGTAAGCAACATAGGTAACCTAGTAAAAGTTACATGTGAAACATAAGGCTTCATTAGTAGGTCGGAGACTACTGGCCAATGATAAATTATTTATTTCGGAATCGAAATTTACTATGGTAAAGTTATGTAGCGCTTATGTAGCTCAAAAACATGCGTGGTGACATAAGATACGAGAGGTTTGTACTACTATGACTTTATGCTGATAGGAACGAACTTATATGATCGGTTAGCAAGATGCAAATAACATGCGTAAGAGCTGATAGAGAATCGATTTTTATTGTTTGTCCTCAAAATGTATATTTATGGATTTATCTAAGTTCGCGCATCGATTTTATCTGTTCAAGTACTATATGTACAATGGACAATATGAGAACAATATTATACGCTTGTCCGGCTAAGATGCATACAATTTTATTGAATATAGTAGTAAAATATCGGAGTCACCCGTGAATTTAGCATTTTGCCTAAATTAAGTTATTCTTTTTCAAGATGGTATTTTGTATAGCTCAATAGGTAGAGTACGTTATATTGAAACTATTTTGAATATACAAATCAGCAGTTCATCTCATAACTACACCTGATAAAAAGTCATGGTGGAACGGAACGTATCAGAACTACAGTTTGACATTATTTAGCGTTTGGGTGTGATGACAACGAAAATCGATCGCTTTTGGGAAGGAGGTGTAACAGCTTTTTACGATGCAAGGTATCTATACACTCAGCTCATCAATATTACCCGGCATGGCTTGGTGGCTAGGGGACTCGACTCACAATTTGCGTGTCACGGTTTCAAATCTGATCACCGAACATTCTTGTAATTTCAGTAGTGGAGACAGTCAATCCCACTATTCAATTAGAGTAGCCCAAGCTACGTATGTTTTGCTACCTTCCTGTGAATTGGAATAATTTCACCTAACGATGTGCAGTAGAGCTTTAAAAAGCACATCGACTTACATATAATATAATAAGAACCACATTCCTGCAATTGATAACTAATTATTAGGAAGAATGTAACAGTGAATTAGTTTTTGTTTATATTTTTTAAAGCACAAAGTTGCACAATGGGTTATCTGTGCTATGTCCTTCGGGCGGATCGAACAATGAATATTAGCTATATAACCCAAGCATTCCGCCCCCCCCCAGTGGCACAGCGGTATGTCTGCGGACTTACAACGCTATAATCCAGGTTTCGATACCCGTGGTGCGCAGAGCCTAGATAGTCCATTGTGTAGTTTTTGTGCTTAATTGCAACAAACAAACAAACCAAGCATTCCGCTAAGCCACAGAAGCAATAAATGAGTTTTGAGTAATTTAATAAGACAAATTCATCACTTATGCATCATCTAGAGGAATGTGGTAATAAATATATGAATTATAATTCATTTCCACATTACAAACTATAAAAATTAATTATTTCTATTTAGTTTCAATATAGATTTATAATTATACATATATATATTAAAAATGAAAATAAACCATTAGTAACTCATAAAGACAAGTTGTTTTAGTTTTTACTGGAAATATTTTACCTGTATTGTGTACTAAAGTAGTTCTCTTTGTTTTCAGGTAAAATTGTCCCATTTGTTGAACTGACAGTGGCTCATGGCTCTATCTTTACCATCCTTGCCATCAGCTTTGAACGTTATTACGCCATATGCAAGCCCCTCCGAGCTGGGTACACGTGCACCAAAATGAGAGCTTTAGTGATCATTGTGAGCGTGTGGATGGTGGCACTGCTGATCACCAGCCCAATTCTAGCCATTGCTGAGTATAGTTATATGGATTATATCGACGATACTAAGGTTCCGGTGTGCTTGACGGTAGCGCAAACAGTTTGGAAAAAGGCTTACTTCATTTTTATCACCACTCTATTTTTCTGGCTACCACTGGTTGTGCTTTTGGTCGTCTATGGAGTCATAACAAAACAGCTGATAATGGACAGGCAGATGCTTCACTCAGGTAGTGATCACTATCAGATGCGTGCAAGGAAGCAAGTAGTTTGGATGTTGGTTGCTGTGGTAACATGTTTCTTTCTTTGCCTGATGCCCTTCAGGACCTTCACTATGTGGGTGATTGTCGTGCCAGCGGACAGAGTAAAGGCTTTAGGCATGGAGAAATATTATATTGTCCTGTATTTTTGTCGTGTAATGCTGTATTTAAACTCTGCTGTCAACCCTATTCTATATAACCTTATCTCTTCCAAGTTCAGGGACGCTTTCATCAATTTGCTGACATGTAAATACCAAAGACGTATCTTACGGCAAGCAACCTTCACGACTACAAGCACCTCTTTGAGTCAACATACCAGCTTGAAAGGACGTTCATCAAACGTTCACAGCTGTTACTTACCCAGATCGTGTGTTGTCAAGGCACATCCTTGTGTGGAAACATACGTCTAATATTAAATATTTCTTTTGAGCACGTGTTGGGCTGAAAGCTGTGAGAAACTACGTGGAGCGAGCAGACCGTGTTTAAACCATGTAGATCACACTACTGTCATCCTTAAATCGCATATAAGTTTAACAGGTCAAATTGTAGCCTGAGTAATTGTGTAAAACAACAGAAAAACACATAAATTTAGCCTGAAGAACCATAAGAAAGAAAAAATAAAGATTAGCAAAGTTGAATCTCACGGATAATGTAGAAGAGCGTTATATGCCCTAAAGGATCATGTTGAAGAATATGAAAATGTTGTGACTTTGTCTGAATGATTATGTGGGAGAAAAAATGGCATGGATATGTGAGAGAATTGAAGAGGAGCAAAATTGATGATGCAGGAGAATTCGTAGTTGGGACTGAAAATTCTATAAGAACACTATATGGCAAGAGAACTATAGTTTATAGCTTAAGAGAATAAAATGGAATACATTATTAAAGTTTAACTAAAATAATTGTTTGGAAGAAATCGACGAAGAAGTTATTTAATATTAAGTATTTTATATAACAACACAAACTGAAAATATTAGTGTGAATCATTATGTTGGAAAACACATCCAAAAAGAGTTGCTTAGTCTGAAAAACAATGTGTACAACAACATGAAAAACGCATAAATTTAGTCTGAAGAACCATACGAAAAGAGCAAAAAAGATGAGTAAAGTTTAACCTCACTGATAACAACAAAGAATTGTTCAGTCTAAAGGGCAATGTGGGAAAACACAACAAAAAACGTTGTTCAGTCTGAAGAGCAATATGGAAGAATATGAAAAAAGTGTTTTTTAGTTTGAAGACCAATATGGAGTAATAAGACAAAAAGCATTGTTTAGTTTGAAGAACAATATAGGAAAGTATAACAAAAAGCATTGTTAAAGCTTAAAAGCATTGTGGGAAAATAAAATAAAAATCGACTAAATAATTAAGAAGAAAACCATATACAAGTTAGATATTTAATTCAAGTAGATAAAACTAAGGCTTAATTTAGCCTTAAGAACTATGTAGAATAGCATAACAAGATTATGTGAAAAGAGGGTTGAATATGATTGAGATGGAGCACCCAACTTGAATATAGTTTACGTTCAAAGATAATGTAATTGAACCAGAATAGAGGAATTAAAGCAATGTTGGAGGACAAAATAAACGAATTAATAACACATTCTTAGATGCCCCATTACTGACTTAGAGTAAAAAGAGTGTTATAACAGCATTCAAATGCGCTTTTTCTGTTGTAGGTTGCTGCCAATGAGGCTGTCTCTCAATATAAGAACTTGTCCAACCAGATAGCTTATAACACAAAACATTTAGTTAAACTTCTATGTAAACATCGTTTCACAGACATCAAGCCAAAACCAAAGTTTGCGAATAACAAGAGTGATAGAGTATAGCCAGACTAATAAAAACATTTAACATTTTCATCTTAAGTCTTAGACTGGGGAAATTTGAAGAAATATGTAGCAACATTTAATCTTTCATATAACGGAGGCCAATAGAATTCTGAGTGAAGTGTTTAAATTTGTTATCAGAGTTACTATAATGTTTGATTACAGCTGTAATCCTAATTGAGATCGTGATTCACCAGCTTTGGCTTATATATCATACAAGTTATATGACATAAAACAAAGGTATAGCTTAGTCTAAAAGAACAGTGAGAGAACACAACGAAGGTATGATTTAGTTTCACAAAGTGTGTGGGCGAACAAATGAAAAGTAAATCAGGATTTGAGAAGAACAATGTTGTAGGAAAAGAACGCCTAGTTTAAAGTAAAGAATTATAAGAGGGGACACAAAGACGAACTTTATCCTAAAAATAAAGAATTATATTAGAAAACACGACAAAGGCTTAGTATCATCCTAAAGATCATTTTTAGAAACATGATGAAACAAAAATAGTCTAAAATATAATTTAGAAAAATACGAAATCGTATTTTAATATTAGATAGCCCTAACCAAACCAATGTTAATCGTGTGAGTTGTGTTATAACATAACCAGAGCAATATTGATCTCAAATTTATTTATAGAGGCAGAAACAAGCCAATATTAATTTTCAAGAGAATATATAAAAACACAACAGAGGGAATGCTCTACACATTAAAAATAAGACAAAATTCACTTTTAAATCTTATGTCATGGTTTATTTCTATCGAAAATAATATTTTACTAGGACGTAAGCGAGTTTGAAATCACCTCCAAATCTCTACACTTCACTCACTCACAGACTACAAAGCAAGCTTTTAGTTTAGTCCTAAGGCTTCAAATTAATTTTGAAATTGGAATAACAATCATTTTGCTTTATTATTGGTGCCATTTTTATCAATTTCTTTTTCATTTGAATTCGTTGTAGACAAAAGTAGAGTTGGTTGGTATTAAATTTACTCGAAACTATATCCAGTAGGAAAACAAAATTATATTAATTTTATTCGAGTACTTATTGTTATCTGTTTCAATCCTACAAACAACATCCTTACATTTATGTATTTCCTCGTACTTCGTATAAACGTTTACTTTAGTTTGGTTGTCTTAATTCTATCCACCTCTATATATATGCACTTCGTATAGACAGTTACCTTAGTTTGGATGTTTTACCTTTATCCACCTATGTGGTCTTTGTTTAGACGTTTTCTTTAGCTTGGCTGTCATATCTTTGTTCACGCCTATGTATTAGTATAGATGTTAGCCTTAGATCGAATGCCTTTGTATTATCTTTATCCATCTCCTCATACCTCGTATAGACATTTATCTTAGTTTATCTGCCTTTCTACGTACCTTGTATAGACGTTTACCTTAATTTGACTGAATTACGTTTATTCATCTCCTCCTAACCCGTACAGACATCATTCAGCTAAATGGTCCTCATTTGACCAATCAATCATATAAACCTAAACGGAGTCATAATAAACGTTGATTAGTCAAAAATGTTAGTTAAAAAGGTGATATAGTTAGCGGCACGTAGTTCTATAAATATTATTTCTCTTTCTGTATAATGTAGCAGGCGAATAAATGGAGGAACTGTTTTTAAGAATATCACTAGCACTAGTTCTAGTTAACAGGAAAAGACAAAGCTGGATGTGAGTCATATAATTCTATTGGCTTCTGTTTCCGGTTAAATTTATTTGAAGAAACAGACAGCAGCATCAACAAACGTAAAAAAGTAACTTCTTGGCTTCGATCACTTATACAGTAAAGATAAAATTATGTTGGCTTCTGTTTACCGCTATAGTTATGTGGAACGGTGTAGTTAAATCAAATTAACGAAAAATTCACTTAACTTTGTTATTATAATTGGGAATACGTAGCAGCATCAGAACCACTTTCTAATGAGTTTGTTTATGTTGTAGTGAAAACTATGAAAGGAAACACTTTTATCCGAATATTGTGCTGATTTTCATTCCACTGTTGTACAAGTTTTATCTGTGTATTTGAGCACCTCATTGAGTGATTTGTTTCAAATCCTGCTAAACCAGATATTGTTGTTTTTATTAAATTATTAAAACCTATTTGCATATACAGGACACCGTTTTCTACTTAATGTGAAAAAAAAACTAACTTCAAAACAATGAAATTATTTGCTTACATCTCTACTACTTTTTATCAGGTATGTCTTATTTGTTATTTAGATAAGATGTAGAAGGTATGTATGTTGATTATAAGAAAATCACCATTTGTCTTTCGTTTTTCCCCTTTTTACTAAGCTTTATCTTCGATAATGTTCATAAAAAGCGATATTCAAACAGAAGAAAAATTTGAAACTTAGATACCAGTAAGAGTATCTGTGTTGGATTATATAATTTTAAACAAAAATGTTTTTGATAGTATCACCTGTAGATTCCCTAAATAGCCGTAACATATATTGGGATCGTCTAAAAATAAATTGTTTCTTTCAGCTCCCAGATAACTTTAGCCTTTCTTTCGTGATTATGCTTGAATCAATACGTATTTATATGAATCATTGTTAAATTTTGAAGGTTAATTAACGAATAAAAATGTAGATGCAACAAATAAAAAAATTTACACTTATATATCTACTGCTGAGACCCAGAAAGGTATGATAATCATGTGAGTTATATTTATTTCATTCTATGAATTAAACATAGATATAGCATTAACAAAAACTATTTGTTAATGGATTGTCCTTTAAGAAGTACTGTAGGTTTTAAAAAGCTAGTTATATGAATGTTATTTCAGATTATTCAAAACCATTGTCACTTTTAAGGACATGTGTCGGGGTTAGGTCTCACGAGGATATGGTGTTCTATTTATGACCTAAAAATGGTAAACACGTGGAAATTTTTTATAAAGTGTTACAGAAAATATAAAAAGTTTTGTTCTGGAACTCAAATAAAGCACGTTGTTTAGTGTAAAACGTCGAACAATAAGCATTTTAGACCAAAGAATATGAAGAAATAACATGTTAAACTGCTCAGTTTTTCAAATATAATCCTCGGCTATCCTATTATTCGTTTTCAGGCATAAAACCCCAATGGGCTAGATAAACCATTTCCTTCAATACAGTTGTAAGCTTTATTGCCATATCCTCTAGAGTAAATCAGTGATTCTAATATGTATGGTAAGCCAATCTACTATTTTAATACTGAAAACGATAACAAAACGTAAAATTATATGACTATTAAACATAACGCTGTAAAAGTTCTATTGTATTTGGTATGAAAACAGGGTAGTTTATTCGTTGTATTATGTTTGTGCAATAAACTAAATGTTTGGTAAAATATGCATAATAAAGATTTTTTCGAAACTGGCATAATTACACTTTATCAACATTATTCAATAATGTCAGTAAGAAATATATGTTTACAGGCTTTTAATTAGATACATATATATATAACTTGGCCCTTTTCTATATCACATATTTATATGGCTGACCCCTCTACTCTAACTTGGCTATTTTTTACATGTAAAATGTTTTTAACAGACCATATATATATACACACACATACATAGGCATATATATATATATATACATGTATATATATATATATAAAAGAGGAAGTTTGTTTATTTGTTTATTTTGTTTGCTTTAGGAAACCAAACGGTTGTACTTAAAATTTTTTAAATAATTTCAATTTTTTCACAAGAAATTTAATGGTGCTATTTATTTTGTATTTGGTGTAGTATTTATTGACGAAATTGACAATTAATTATTATTGCGCCATACAACATTATATGCACAACAGAAATTAAATGATGAGATGAAAATGTGTTATAACGGCGCGTAGAAAGAACAACAATAAAATAGACCTACAATATTATTGACTGTTTGCAAATAGTAACTATGGAGACGAGGTAATAAAATAAAAATCAAGTCGAGAACAACAACAACATTTTATAAACGAAAACCTCTCGCCGAGCATTGGCTATTACATTATTTCCCTGTCAATGTTCCCATCTTCATTAAAATCGTAAGATGACAAAAACAAGATCTTGAAGAATCTATCTATTTTTTACAAGAAATTTAATGGTGCTATTTATTTTGTATTTGGTGTAATATTTAATAACGAAATTGACAATTAATGATTATTGCGCCATTTTTTTGTAATAAACATAAGAATGTTTTGCGCATAGAAAGCGTTATGGCGGGAGACACTCAGATCACCTTGCTGTCAATTCAGTATTTACAAAAACAGTTTTCTTTAAATAGTGCTAAGTGGTTTCATAAGTGATTTAGGAACTTTGTGAATTGGAAATTATTGTTTAATGATACAGGTGATTATGGCACCCAAGAAACGCCCTTTCTATGGAAAGTCTTCTGCCGCTAAAAGAATGCAAGCACAAAGAGCAGCTGAAACAGAAGAAGAAAGCAATCAAAGACTTCAAGCACAAGCTGCAAGACAGGCTGTTCAAATACATGAAGAGACTTTGGAACAACATAAAGTTTGACTTCGAGCTCAAGCTGAAAGGCAGGCTACTCAAAGACAGCAATAAACTGTTGAGCAGCACAAAGCCAGAGTTCAGTCAGAATAATCAAGGCAAGCTGGATATAGACAACATGAAACTTCTGAACAGCGTCAAACCAGACTTCAAGAACAAAAATTAAGACAAATCACTTATAGAGAGCAAGAAACAGAGAAGCAACACGATGTACGACTTCAGGCTGAAAGAATAATACATGCTCAAACACGATCTAATTTCAAATAAAGCTTTGTTTGATTAAATGCTTTTTTATTTTTCACATAATAGCTTTTGTCTACTTACTGAATAATTTGCTGAAAAAAATACTGATCTATACATTTCAAACCTAAATTTCTACCGTGCAACCGGGCAACTCAGCTAGTATATATATATATATATATGCATACATAAGAGCATATCTATTTATAAGCTAAGTTTTGAATATTCTAAAAGTTCACTGTAAATTTTTATAGCAAACAATATACATTGAAAAAATAGTAATGGGTGAATTCTGATTGAGCGAATACGGCTACGTAAAGTGTGCTTAGTATACTTAAAACTGAAGTAAAAAAGTAAAGGCATACTGTAACTATTCTTCTCTCGGAGCTGTTAAATAATGTTAAAATGCTGTTGAAGAAGTTATATGCATCAATTAAAATAAAAACTTAAATTGTTTGTCTTACAGAGAAAATGTTAGCCCTCCAGTAGTTAAAAAGCATGTTTGCTTTTACAGTGACACAGAAACATTTTCTATTCAATATAACATGTTTTTTGTAAAGTAAATCGCATTGTTAGCCCTCCAGTAGTTAAAAAGCATGTTTGCTTTTACAGTGACACAGAAACATTTTCTATTCAATATAACATGTTTTTTATAAAATAAATCGCATAATATTAGTTAGAATTGTATTATTCCTAAATTCGAAAAGCTTCATAATAACTATATATATGTATCACTAATAGATGAAGTAGATTAGAATGAATCAGCTTCTGGCTCTAGTTGATTGTATCTTTAACGACTGTAGTTAGTTTTTAGAAACGACCACATAGTTTTATATCATCATATTGTGCGATATTTCAAGTTGTTAACATTCACTTTTGGTGACCTTTGTAGATTTAACATATTTTAAAATCTAAGAGCTACTGATTACTTCACCATATAATCTTAGGTGACATTTGTAAAAAAACTTGTTTTTAGTCATTCTGTTAAGCCCAGAAACACTACATTTTATCACTGTCATATGAAAGCAAGCACCAGCCAGAAGGTAACTTTCCAGTGCTGATTTCGATCTATCTATTGCATTTGTGAATCACCTGTTCCGAGTTTGGTACTTAATAAATAAACTGTCCATGAGTTTGGTTGGAAGCAAATATTATGTAGTGCTTACAGGCAGATATGACTATTGGATTAAGTAACGTTGTTACTGAAGTGGACTGGTTATTAGGGATAGTAAGGTCAGTTATTACTTGTGTACTGTTTATTGACTGATATTATTAATCTGACAATTGTATTTAAGTAATGTTGTTACTAAGTGGACTGATTATTAGGCTTAGTAAGGTCGGTTGCTACTTGTATTGTGGCTACTGGCTAATATGAGTGTCAGGTGAGTAAAATTTAGTGGTGAGGGAATAAAGTAACTAGGCTTTGGCTATAAAAAACATTTAATGATAATTAATTATAGTTTGAATTAAATATGTATTTATAGAAATAATTAGATATATATTAGTCACCGAAGCAGAATACAGATAATCTTCAATTCTATGTTAAAATACATATTAATTTGGGATTTTAACGATGAATGCAAACTCTAACAAAATAATCAAGCAAAAATAAATTTAGGCGTTTAATATACAGATAGTTTATATTGGCATTACATCTTCAGCGGTTAAATTAAAGAATCAAGGAAAACAGAAATATCAAATTACCTCAAGTGTTATTTTTACAAGAATATTGTCATTACACTTGTTAATTCATTAAGTCACTTTGTTTAAAAAATTTGCGCAAATCTGTCTAAAGAGCTTATTTATCTACGTATAACCATTCTTAATTTTCAACCGATAGACTAGACAAGAATGACGACAGCTAGTCAACAGCACCCACCGCTAATTCTTGGATTACTCTTGTCTGGCCAAATAGTAGTATTTGACCGTCACGCTTATAGCTTCAAAGTGCAGAACGCGTTTTTACAGCATTCACAGTCCGAGTCCGCTATCCAATAGGAAAACTCGGTCTAAGATGAGTCAAAACAAAGTACATTGCAAATCAAATACGGATATAAGTTACCAGTAAATATTTATTTTTAGTACACTTGTTGAATTTTCTGAACACAGTCCTGGCGTTGGAAGTGAATACTAAATCATTAATGTAAACTTTGGTCTGCAGAGTAAATATTTTTTGTGGATATTTGTGGACGTATGCTAAACCTTATTTACCGGGTGAAAATTGTAACTGTGCCAATATGTTTGTTTTGAGTGTTTCACCACACGTTTTATTACTGAAGTAGAAAAATATATGTTGCATACTCTTCTTTGTTTTGCATAGCTGAAGACCTTTACAAAAACATAATACTTAAACTCTCGACACTTCTAATGTTACACGTTGAAATTTTTAGTTAAAAATCATTCTAATATTTTAATAATCTTTCGTTTGAAAGTATTTTTATCTTACTTTTTTATATTTTGGTCGGTATTATTACTTAATAAAAAAACAGACTAAACCTCCATTTTGTCAAATTACAAAAACAGATTAATTAGAAAGCTTATATTTTGTAATCGTATAACTATCATAATTAATGTCGTCGTAATCAGTTATTTTTAAAATGACGAATCAATAAAGCTATATTGTCCGATATAAAAACGTGAGGATATGGTATCGTATTAGAATGCTGTAAGCTTAACACAGCTAAACGTAGATACACTTGCCTATTTATAAGGCTTATCCAAAAAGAAAAAAATGCCAGCCTGTTTAAACTATATGTATAAACGTAGGAATTCGTCCTAATACGTATATTCTTATCAACTGACCTAAAATCCCAGCCATAAATAAGTATAAAGCAATGGATCCCATATCATAGAAGGTTGATTGTTTGATTGTTTGGAATTAAGCACAAAGCTGCACAATGGGCTATCTGTGCTCTGCCCACCACGGGTATCGAAACCCGGTTTCTAGCGTTGTAAGTCCGTAGACATACCGCTGTGCCACTGGGGGGCATCATAGAAGGAAACCGAACATTTGTTATAGAATAATTAAATGAATCTGATTATGTTCAGGTAAATGAAAGAAAGCAAGAACTTACCGAAACTTAGCATTTTAATTTAAAGATTTCTAAGTAGAAATTTTGGTTTTGATTGACTACTCAATGGTATATATATAAATATACACATATAAGTCAATCTAGAATTAAGAGTAGTATGTTATTTTTCAGTGAGTTTATTTATTAAATAGTTAAATGTCTGATTAATTTAGTCAAGATATCCACAATAACAATAACACAGTCTTCGCAGAATAAGATTTCAACTCCTTTAGATATTTTATAGTGATAACCTTTTGTCATCATTAGATTATATTTTAAAAACAAACGGTGTAGAAAAATTGGTAATGGAAATGACCTAAAGAGAGGATCTCTCAGTGATTGAACCGATACTTTCTAGCATTGTCTCAGATCATATAAGAAAAACATTTCACCATTTAACCAATCAGGAAGCGTTACAAACGCTATACACGCAGAGTTTCTCTCGCTCCCCCCCCCCCCACTTAGTCAGTTTCTCTCTCTCTCTGAAAAACGTTTTCATTGTATTCTTTCGGAAGGGACGTATGCTCGACAAAAATTTAGACCTTGGGGGTATCTCGGTAGTTTACTTAGACATATGGAAGTTACACTTTTACTTACTATATCTTAACAAGGACAAAAAATTACTCTTCTTCTTAGCATTACAACAATAAGTGGAGCTCGTTTTTTTCGGGTATTAAAAAGGAAATTTGATAAAGTTTGTTTCTTTCTGATCTTAAAATCAGGTCTTTCGAAACCAACGTGATTTCAAATAGGCTTTACCCTCACCTTAACTATGCAGTTAGGACTAAAGCTAGTAAGACTATGTTAATTTACCGAATACGGGGATTAAAAAGTGAAAATTTGCCAAAGCAAAAATTGTTATTCGTGTATTAAGTTTATGCCTTGCCTTTACCAGACAAACTTTCTCACAGACTGTCCAATGTATATCGTATAAAAAACTTTCAAAACGTTTCTTAACATCCTGCTACTGTAGAGAAAGAAGAGTTATGACAAAATGATTATGCGAGAAGCAACTGTAAAACGTAGAAGGATCAATGGATGTTTACATCATCTAGACGAAACATCAAACGATGACACCAGACCTGTCATCAAACCTTGTCGCACTTTAGGGAGCAAATATTTTTCTTACACGACAACATAATCACAAACAAATCTATTTGCCAAATCGAATATAAAACATTATTGCCTAATTTCTATCAACAGTTTACTCATCAGTGGAAAAAGATAGAGGGTTCTTTTGTTAAAGTATATATCTATCCTTAATGTCAACTTTTCAAAAGATGCAACAAAAGCAGATATAAATTTGCATGGAGATTGCTTACTGGTAACTTCGAAAGAGTCAAGTTCAACGGAATACTAGGATTTTGCCAGCTGAGCCAAACTTCCTTAAAAATAATTATTGTGACTCGACATTTATGCCTTGCCACACTGTTAGTCGGGGATTGTAAGTTTCAGCTATCAGTTTAAATGAAAACATAGCCCTGTTGATATTTTCTTCACCAACATTTTTTTTATCAAAAAGAATATGCTACAAGGTTTGGTCTAGCCTTCTTATCGAAAGCACAACAATCATGCGACTTATAATTGATATATTGACTATTTATGGGGTTAAACTTGTACCTTCCTACAAGATATATACATACTAGGAGTATAATTTTAATTAAGTGATATGTAATAATATTATTATCAGTCTTTGTTTAAGGGTTTATGTCCATTTAAACACAATAAATCATCCTGTAAAAATGACTTCATAGGCTTATGTATTATACGACCTTTATATACAAAGTGTGCAAAGGTTAATTGACCCATATTAAAATCTCTTCCTTTGAGTTTCAGCTTCAAAACTTGTTGTTCCTTTGTCAGTGTGTTTCATGCTTAGGTACTATTCAAGTACACTCGACAATTATTCCGAAACAGATAAAAATTTTAAAACGGAGGTGGAATACTGCTCTTGTGCAAGTAGCTTTTAGCCCCCCTCCTCTCTGAGTAAATTAAAGATTCTTTAGACATTATCACATGGAGAGTGACAAAAGTGTTTTTGTTTTTGTAAAATATTTTGTAAATTTCACAATTACGTATCTGCAAACACCTATGAATTATACGTTCTAAATAGCGTGCCTACTTTAATATCAAGTTTGATGTGGATTCTACGTAGAGAGCCTCTGGTAACAGTATTATTCTTATAAGTTCTATATAGTGAGCGTATGATGAATATCGTGTCATACACATTCTAACAACTAAGCCTAAATCTTTAAATGTGTATATTATGTCTACAGGTTACTGATATTGGGCATACAGCGATAATCGTTTCACAACTTACATTCAAGCTCACATGTGAATCAAGGTTTCTACTTTCGTAACCACTAACCTTCTTAGAAAAAGCGATATAAGTCACGTGAACAGGAGCTGCTACCACGAAATACCCATGCAACCATCCCTACCTCAAGCAGCTGGAAAATGAATCGTGTATTTCTGCTATTCGATACCAAAACATATCAGTCAAGTTGCCGGACACAGCGCCCATGTATTTCTGTGCGATCGCTGGGAAAACGTTCTCCTCTATACAAGATGGGTTATGGAAACCTGCAGGAAGGGCGGATGTGCTTTAGTATATGACAAATCCTTTTGGAATGGAAAATACGCTGAAATGTTATTATCAAGATGCATGGTCATAAGGTAGAGTATGTCGTGGCGACATGTACTGCAATGACATGGTAAGGTTCTAAAATTGTTTTAATATAACGTACTCAACCTCTGTATTACTTGTTTAGTGTTTTTCAAATGGTTTAACAATAATATGCTGCATTGTATAATATTAGATGTTTAGTACCCAGTATCTAACAGATGATTTTAATAAAAGTTTCCTGTATTAAATGATATTACATGTTGCTCATCCAACAGTTGAATTAACAGAAATTTCTGGGTTGTGTTGTATTATGAAACTTACTCAAAACCCATAACATATATATAACGTATCTAAGCCGATAACAATCCACGAAACTGATCATTCTATGCTTATTGTATTATGGTAAATATTTATTGTTGCACACTCAGCCGTCTACTTGAAACAATGGCTGATAATACTCAACTTTTGGGCCAACTTTATCAAGTACAAATATACTAAAAATAATTCGCAAATTAAGAGTTTGTTCAGCGCAGTGACTAAAATACTACAGACATTTTACTGGGATTTTGGTGTTAAACCAAAGACACTGCACGAATACTCACTCTCTCTTTGACTTAAGCTTGAAGGATAACAAAAGAAATGGATATTATTATAAAACAACTAATCGATATCATTAAAATACACTTGAATATATATTTTCAGTAACAAATTAACAGAAGACTCTTGGACAGAAGAAATGGATATTATTATAAAACAACTAATCGATATCATTAAAATACACTTGAATATATATTTTCAGTAACAAATTAACAGAAGACTCTTGGACAGAAGAAATGGATATTATTATAAAACAACTAATCGATATCATTAAAATACACTTGAATATATATTTTCAGTAACAAATTAACAGAAGACTCTTGGACAATAATAGCTAAACATATTGTATTAATGAAAAGATATTTTTAATACGCAAGACAAAGTTCTTATATTAAAAGCTGAAAAAAGATTGTCAATTTATCTACTTTTTTTAAAAGAATTATGATACTCACTATACACGTGTGCTAGGAATCGAGCGTAGTTATATAGAGTGGATGGTACATGTTGATCACTTTCTTGATATAAACATCGGATAGAGGAGCCGTTATAGCCTTTTTGGTTTCTTAATAATTAGCTATTTCAATAGTTTGTAAATTTGATCGCCATAAGAAAAAGATATGACAAGGGCTAAAAGTACTTCTGAATATAACTCTGAGGTTAATATGTGGAAAGGTTCTACTTAGAAGTTGAATTAGTCGGACTTTTAAAGTAAGATATCCTAAACCAGAGTATAGTTATGGGGCGTTTTTTTGCAGTAGAAAAAACTATATGATATATTGTTGATGTTTAAAGTTTTTCAAGAACCTTTTTTATACTACATTGATAGCATAAAGAGAAAATAATAATCATAACTGATGTTGGAGAGTTCTTGTTTAAAACAAAATGAGTTTCTAGTGAGATGAAGGGCTTCAGATGTTAAGATTTGAGTACATTTGCTTCTGGTGAACTGAAAAGCAAATTTTCAAAATTGGCATACAATCCAGTATTTGTCTTCTTGTAACAACATCCAACACCAAAACCGGTCTCATTGTGTTAGACAAATATATAAAAGAAAGGCAATTGCATTTCTAATTTCACTTGTGAATATTGCGTTTGCATGTTTTTATTATGGTGGTCATGGAAAAATGTACTTGATTTGAAATTTCAAAAACAATAAAGGTGTCATCAACATATCTGGTATAATAAAGAGGTTTAAGCTCAGAATGACAATTACACTGGCTATCAAGTCACTTTCATCAGATATAATTTTAGGTGGGCTAGATAGCCCTTGAGACACTGAGTATATGTCAAGTTTTCGTGATGAGACCGATCAAATATGAAAGGTTATTGCCTAAATTATAATTTAAGTTGTTGTACATTTCTTTTTGATAAGTGTGTGCTGTATAAATTTAACCAAGAGTATGGTGTGTATAACGTTCATGGGAATTATACTGAAAAATAAATAAGGTTGTAACGTTAACTAGCCTAATGTGTGATTGTTACCTAAATTGTGCTAAATGGTCGTATTTCAATACAGGTCTAAAAAATTGTATTTACATCTTTGATGAGAAAAAAAAAATTGATATTGTCGACCAGTGTTATTTAACTATTGTTTCTCATGCCGACATAAGAATAAATTGGCCCTAGATGTTGGCTGTGTTGTTATGAGTTCTAGTGTAAACTCTATTTTAGAAACATGAATATAATCAAGCACATTTGCAATAAAACAATAATATTGGGCTTATTGTTTTTCAGCCATACTATTCTCTCGTGACAAATACGTTTATCTATAATTACTCTTCACCGGCTAAGCGCGTTCACGCCATAACACTTGTTATTCCAATAAATGTCTTATATAAATAACGTTTCGACCACTACTATGTTTGATGTATTTCAGCCGGCAATGGATAGACTTGAACAATAGGCCTAATACTACACAAATTATTCTTATGTCACCATAAGACAAGATATTCAAACAGTAATATATTCAGCTAACTTATTACTGAAAATATAAAGTATACTTGTATGTGTGTTTTCTTATAGCAAAGCCACATCGGGCTATCCGCTGTGTCCACCGAGAGAAATTGAACCCCTGATTTTAACATTCTATATCCGAAGACTTATACTTGAATAAAAAAAAACACACATTGATTAATTAAGACGAGGTTTGAAGCAAACGTGAATAAATGACAAATAAGAAAAGAAGGATGGAAGGACTGCTAAGCAATAATAGCTGCAAGAAAGGAATTTTAAAATTAAAGCATGCTTTAGTACATTAAATTGTTATTTTGACAGGAAAACATTGGAAGTCATGTCAATGAAAAATGCTTGGGTTACTCGTGAGGGACAAAACTAGCAAAAGATTTAGATAACTATCATACTTTGTCAAATACATATTCTCAAAATATGGCATATAGTGTTTATTTTATGGAGACGATGGATCAAGAATGGCTAGATAGTCGTGGGGAACAAATGAATATTGTTAGGATGAGATCGTAAACAGGGGATCAGTATCTGGGTTTCAACAATTCATTATTCTTCTAAAGACAATAAATTTTAACAGTCGACCAAGAAGGCAGCATACTCATCACATCTGAAGACAGCTGATTGAAAATGCCAGTTTTGTGAAGTCAGCGGAAAAAAAACCCAGTTTAACTCTGCACACTGCGTGTACAATATGTTTACCACGAAACGACATTGAATGGAGTTATATAATTAAATTCTGTTTATAACATCTTGCCTGGCTTAGTTCACGTTAACAGAATACTCAAAAGAGCTACCATTTATTGAGTTAGAAGACTGTGTATAATTCCACCTCATATAAGTTCGAATAATTTATGTTTGTTCTAGTGCAAAACTACACAATAAGTAAACTATCTGCGTTCTCTCTACTACGGGGAATTGCACTCCAGAATTTAGCGCTAATCCACTGGGGGAATTACGAATGAATTTGTATGTAAGTTATGTGTTAAGCTTTTATTAAAAGAAATCCTCCTAGGATGTGAAAACTTAGTGCATTTAGCAGCAACCTTTCTGCACTAAAATGCATTTTACTTGTTATTTAATGAATATATTACAATTATAATATATTTTCAAGCCTTTTATACTCTGTAATATGTAGGTACGCAAGTAAAAGCGGAGCAGATAAAAACTATGAATTCTTAAAATATGTTAAGTGACAACTAGTTATTAAAATTGTCAAATATTTTTAAACAACTGTATCAAGTCATAAGTATAGCGTCCTATTCAGTTGAACAAATAATATTTATTTGTCGATTAAAGAATAAAGACGTCACCTTGGGGTTAGAAGTTTAAACTGGTGAAAAAATTACTGTGTGTTTATTTATTTGAATTTACATATAAAGAGACACACACATACACGTATATACGTACCTCGTGTTCTTTATCCCACGTTATCTTGAATATACGACATAGGAGAAGACTTTGAGCACTTCAACAACCCTTCAAAAGTATTTATAATGTAGTTATTATAAATTTGCTTTTGTCTTTTAACATTTTTAAAAATCCTTAGTAATACGCACTTTACGTGGAGTAGTTGTCTTCGTACAAGTCTTACTTGCAGTGTTTCATGTTGTGGGGATTTTAAACAAATGTTACACAACAACAACAACAAAAAAACACTTAGGATAACCAGAGAAAAAGGTTATTCGTCTCTTGACTTTGGTGTTAAGGGTATAAACGTTTACAGACAGTACTAAAAATGCTATGTCTAAACCCCAATAAGTAATACAAATACCACCGGTACTGCTGGTGTCATTTGAAGTGTTGCTAGTCGAGAAAACCAGCTGCTGTCAACATAGTTTTATGAACTAGAAACAATTGTCTATGAGTGTTGGTAGCCACTTTAGTTTAAACTATCTTAAGCTAACGATGTCATTAATAACAAATTTGAGTCTTCCTATCGTTTACATTATATATATATATATATTGTATAATTAAAAGAAGAAAAAAGAAAAAAATATATTACATCATAAGGAAGAATAGCATGAATTTAACACAGCATATTCAAACCTTACATGAAAAATAATTAATTGTAATATTACGTAGAAAATGAAAGAAAAGAAGGAAATGGAATCAACGCAGCTACAAAACAGATATGTAGAACCTGGGCACACACCATAAGGTGGGTAGTTATGCAATGTGCCCTGGTATTTGAAGTACTAACGGAAGTAAGACCCAAGTTGTGTTGGGGATACACCGTCTATCCAGTTTAACCTCAGTTTCGCAGGCCTCATATTCTTAATAATAATAATACTAAAGAGCAGATGTGGGTACTCTAGCCCACAACGTCCCACATCTTTACCACCTTTCGCTATCTGCAGCCAGATGTGGGAAGGTGGCTGCTAAAAAAAAATAAAATAAAACAAAAATTTAAGAAGAAAGAAATAACTGAAGTACATACATCAATGGGGGAGACAATAAAACTGTCCTTAAAGTTGGCATTCCAGCCCCATAATGATGTTTGGACATATATACCACGATGTTAAGGTATTACTATACAAGCCCAACCCAAACTGTTATACACACATCAATGGGAGAGACAATAAAACTGTCTTTTAAGTTGGCATTCCAGCCCCATAATGGTGTTTGGACATAAATACCACGATGTTAAGGTATTACTATACAAGCCCAACCCAAACTGTTATACACACATCAATGGGAGAGACAATAAAACTGTCTTTGAAGTTGGCATTCCAGCCTCCATAATGATGTTTGGACATAAATACCACGATGTTAAGGTATTACTATACAAGCCCAACC
>NW_013668192.1:131400-135328 GCF_000517525.1 Limulus polyphemus | reverse complement strand
CTATACAAGATACAGTCCAAGTAAATAATTCCAATAACTTCGTTTACAAAAATTAGAAATTATTACTAATTGTGTTTATTATTATTTCATTTATACTACTATTTTTAAATTTACATACATATTTTGTATATTTATTACAGAAACATTTTAAATATTCAATTAGAGTTATATTATTGAATCCATTAAAAATCAATTTATTCGCTAATTTATAAACATTGGAAATTAGGAACTTATCATTGTTACAAATTATGCGAAACCTGAGTAGTTGTGATGCTCTGTATGACATTATTTGGTATATTACTGTTTAGCGAGGGAAATCCCAAAATTTGAAATATAAAATAATTTCTTTTATCATAAACATTAATATTACAATAATTATTAATTATCTAAATATCTAAATCTAAATAATGTACTTCAATATTTGATATTGAGATGTTTTCGATTTCTAGAACTGTAGGATAAATATTACTGATATAAGTATTTATTAATAGATTATTGATGCTAATTAAATCATCAATATATCTATAAGTCAAAGAAAATATATCTGGATTTGAAAAATTATTTATAAATGTATTTTCATAATAGTAGAGATATAAATTAGCACTGCTTGAAAAATTAGCACCCATTTGTTTATAAATATGTTCATCAAAATGAATATAATTATTATATATGCAAAAACTGAACATATTTTTGAAATTGCTAGCAGTAAAAGTTTGTTTTTTTCTATTTTCATAGGTACATCTATAAATTGATCTATTAATCAATAAATCGCCATTACCAAATCGTTGTTTCTTCACTCATATGCAAGTCACAGATACGACAGTAACTACCATTGGTGATAAAATCCTCTGGAAGTTTCGGAAGACTTTTGCCAGTATAGCTTGAAGTTTGCACGGAATTGCAGCAAATAATCTGAACTCTAATTTGGCTTTATACAATAGAACTGATGCATCAAAACCATGGATATTATGGGTTTGATGACTCGGTGAATTTAAGCCTTTTTCCCACCAACGATTATATGAACTTATTTATTTAACCTTCTTATATGCATTTCTTTATATTTTTCAAAGTGCAATACAAATCAATGAGTATACTAGCTGTGAAAAATAAAAGCTTATAAGTACATCGACTAGCAATTCAACCTTATTTTAACTTGCATTGCAGTAGTTTGGTGTAGACAAAACTTTTACATGAACCTATAACAACCCAATAAAGACACAGGCACAAGAAAGGCGAAATCTTAGTGTCAAGATGCAATAAGTACGAGTTGTTATTGTTTTATAATGTTAACACTTTGAAACAGTAATTCACTAGAGCTAACGTTCAAGTGACACGAATTATACTGTCATAATTCAAAGCCGGTCATAAAATATTTTTTTAAATTGTATTCGTGCTACAACTGGACGGAAAATGCCATTGCATGTTAAACTTTGCGTGTTTTAAAATCTAAGTTGCAAATTTTTAAATTTCGAGCTGATGCTTCTTTTTTTTGGACTAGGGAATTCTTGTATAAAGAGTATAGTGAGCGTACTGTAGGTTTTTAAATTTATACCAGCAGTAATAGTTTTATATACATTATCTGTCTATCTATTTGGAACAAAATAACATGGTTGATTACGATAAATAACCGCTTCTCAAAGTTAATTTAGGTTGAGTTATTCCACAAGTATATGTAGTTTATGTGTTTTATGTGACGGAAAGCTGAAAATCATAAGCGATTATGAATTGATCATTAAACGCTCCAAAACAGACATTTATTCGAACGCTACGTCTTATTTGAGAATAAAAAAAACAGTCTTGTACTATTGAAAGTTTCTAGTTTAACTTAAAAGTTTTAGTGTGCTGATTTTCCTAGTCATCTGAAAAGTCCTATTCAAAAGCGAGTCTTGCTGAATTCTAATAAAATAATCAAATGTACCATATGCCGGAAAGCTTTCACGCCACGCATGTTTCACGAGACTACGAATAGAAGATAGAACTCTATATCTGTTGTTTTTTAATACGACATAGCTTTCTTAGCTTGAATTATTTGCATATTGAAGCGCTAGCTTAGTATCCTGAGAGAATTTGCTTTAATTAAAACGACAGAATGTGAATTAAACCGCAAATAAAACTGATAGTGCTCAATGTTTGCTTGTTTTTAAAATTTTCGCGTAAAACTACACAAAGTTGATATATATACATAGCCATTACTAATCTTGAGCACATAGACTAGAGAGAGAAAGCATCTAGTCAACAGCACCCACCGCCAACTCTTGGGCTACTCGTGTCTGATCAAATATATGTTGTGGGATTTTAACCTCATTCTTATAGCTCATCCAAGGAAACAAAGTGAGGGGAGAATTCTTTCAGAAACAGGACACAAACTAAAACAACTCAAATCCACAGTTTGAGTACGCTAATCACTATATAACGGAATAAACCATTTTAGTTTTTGTGACTACTTCCTTCGAGGTCTTCAATATCCATTAGCTATCTCAATTTTTCCCTCTATCAAAAATATAAAACTAACACAAGTGAAAACTACGTCTGATGTTATAGAACTTGAAGTAGGATCGTTAGCTAGTTATAATCATTATAGTTTCAAACAACAGCATGGTTAAATGCTGAAAAGCTTAAGTAATCTGTTTCAGATTTTGTTGAGAAATGTGAAATCAGCCAATGTTTTAATGCTTTCACTGTTTTTTGTTCACCTGAACGACATTTTCTACATACAATGGCCTAAAGTGGTCAGAGACCCATCCCTATAATTCAGTCATACTGTCCTTAATTGCAAAGTATGGACCAGAGGGGAGACAATTGGTTGCCACCACTCGCTGTCTAATTGAAAGTGTTTAGTTACTTTAGTATCACCTTATTTGGAACATTCGTATCCTAGTTCAGTAGGTTCACTAATCTTGGCCATGTTCGGCCCTTACTTTGGCTGAGAATCATGCTCTCACTAATTTGTGTTGTAATTGATTACCAAAGCCATGTATAATTCATTTGATTGTTTATTGTTGAATTTTTACTCGAAGCTACCTGTAGGCTGTCTGCGCTAGTCGCCCATAATTTTGATGTGATAGACTAGAAGGTAGACAACTATTCAACACCACCCACCGCCAATTCTTGTAATACTCTTTTCTTCCAAATACCTCCTGAAAAACTTACTGCACATTATATTCGAGCACATTTAATTTTGTTAGGTATTTCACAAGAAGCTACCACCGAAAATTATTAAAGTATCATTAAATGTTTCAAAAAATGAATGGATGGTACGGATGATGGCATGCTGTGGGAATCAGAAAAGGGGAAAGCAAACCCGATGGTAGCGACAATTCTAGTGATGACGAAGATTTATGTGAAGATGAATGATTAGTTAAGTGTATTACCACGTATAAACATTTCAATGTATTTTGTAAAATTCACAAGTAAAAAAATATTCAATGAAAGATTTCCAAAAATGTTTAATACATCGTTAGTTGTTTGCTGTATTTAGAGACTATACAAACCATTTTGTATGACTGATCTGTAAGAAAACAAATTTTATTCAATTTAACCTTTCCTATTGATTGTGCATTATATTCGGGCAAATAAGGCAGAAAACTAACATATCCTTCAATCGCCGTAGAAGCTGGGAGACTTCTTTGTAATGTAAAATAATACGGAGACTTTAATGTTTTGTAGCCCCCCAGTGACACAGCGGCATGTCTGCGGACTTACAACGCTAGAAACCGGGTTTCGATACCCGTGGTGGGCAGAGCACAGATAGCCATTTGTGTATCTTTGTGCATTAATTCAAAAAAACAAAGAAAAATAATGTTTTGTAAATTAATCATTACATAGGAAGATACGAAAATATATTATATATTCCTTAATTATGTTATACATTACAATTTCTAATGGCCTGAAATTGAGTTAAATGATAATTTCAATTTAGTAGTTAAAT
>NW_013668192.1:127833-130499 GCF_000517525.1 Limulus polyphemus | reverse complement strand
CCCCTTTTGGTGCGTCGCGTTGGTTATATTTATAGGCGTGTGACACTGACACTAACACAAGTGTTTACATACACACATATATTGTTGATTCTTACTCTCGAGTATCTTCTACAACTTTGGAGAATAGGCAGGAGTTTCGCAATACATACTTAACAGTATAAGCTATGCATGTTTCTAAATATAAATCTAATCTAAACAAACGTCGATATTAAAATAAATATATAATAACAAATCCGTCACAATTACTATAGAAGAAAGGAGACAAACCCACTGAAATATAAGACAAATATAAGTTCTTATTTTGTTAATCAATGATGTATATAAAGACAATGGCATTATAAAACAAGGCTTATACTTGTACAGGCTGGTGTGAGTAAAGATACTTTTATCAAGTGGGGCCACAGTGGCACAGCGACATGTGTGCGGACTTACAACGCTAGAAACCGGGTTTCGATACCCTTGGTGGGCAAAGCACAGATAGCCCATTGTGTAGCTTTTTGCTTAATTACAAATAAACAAACTTAATTGTGAGAATTCAATATTTATTAATTGCACCCTAGTGGCACAGCGGTATATCTGAGGACTTCAAACGCTAGAAACCAGATTTAGATACTCGTGGTGGGCAGAGCATAGATAGCCCATCGTGTAGCTTTGTGCTCAACTTCAAATAAACGTTTATTAAATCTACTTAACCCTGCTATTGTTTGATATAATTTAAGTCTTTGTTCGATTTGAATATATTTATTCTTGTATAACTTTTAAAACATAGTTTTGATGGTCTTTCTGTAATTTGTCTTAGAATGTGTTATTTTTATGATTAACATGTATACCGAAAATATTATTGTATACCTTAAATGCTTTCATGGCCCTCACTTTATACCTAACCTACAATACGAGTTTTCTTCTTCTTTTTTTGTTTTTTACTCTTAACACTAACAAGTCGTTACAACTGCTGGAAAGAGTCTAATCTTATTTCGTTCAACTAATCAATGCCACCCATATGGTCGAGAACCTTCCACTTCAAAACAGCAATCTACAGAACGAGAAATCAACAAAGAGTCAAACCTTATTTTTTCTACCACTCGCTCAACACATTAGTGCGAAAGTCGTCCTCAGGGTACATACACATCAATTTGTTCTTTATGAAGTCTTTAGAGCAACAGAAAATGAGATGGTTATTCTCCTTGAGCTTTGGTAGGAATCATTGTTGTCTTTGGATTCATTTGGTTTATTTGATTATTTGGTGAAAAGAGAAAGAGTTTTCTTAAATCCATCAAAATTCTCATTTAATATGAATACTTTTAATTAACTGGATTGGTTTATCAGAACACACTGGAAACTCGAAGTACAATCAAAAATGGAAAATTATAGATCCTGATAGATACCATGATACAATGTCATCCATAATAAAGAAAGGGATTTCAATTTCTACTACTAAGATATTAGTTTGCACAATTTACATACGACTGCACAGGTACTGTCAAACATATTACTTAAAAATTAACGATTCTGCTGATCATGGAAAAAACAATATCATTCTCACCTAAGGTTGACCAACACCTTTCTCTTCCGTTTTCTTTCAAAATTAGTTCTTTTAAATACCTGTACAAAACAGCGTGTGAGCTTAACGTTTAGCTTTTTTAACCTCTAAAATACTATTACTATTAAAGGCTAATTGGTAGAACCGGGAGAGCACTGGGGGTACGTGCCCCCAATTCTCATCCAGCCGTGATTGCCGTTTAAAAGGGAAATAAAGACGTGCATATAACTATCACGAATTCAATGATCACGGTTAACATAGCAAATAAGGTGTCCTCCCCTCTCCTAAAAAAAATTCAAAAATGTTCCACCGCCTATAGAATTAGCTTTTCGAATTCTAACGGATTACAAGTTGTTTTCGAAATTATGATTTGTCAAGGAAATTGTAATCTATGTGTCAGATACGTGAAATACAATATAAACATTTTCACAATAAATTGTTGGAAAATTTATGATCATCTTCTTTGATTTACAACTACCATGTAGTAAGGAGAACTGCTAAATGGGACTAAATATTTAACTTAACGGCCCTCTAATGTAGGATTATCTACTAATAAAAGAAACTTAGAGTTTAAACTGATACGAATAAATCACATTTCAACCACTGAACCAATCACAAAAATTATAACTTTCTTTAATAATCTATTTTTATTGGGTCAATGTAAATTAACCACAAGAAACGGCCGTTCATAGACAGAAAATGGCATCGCTTTGTTTGTTTGTTTTTCATTAATCGACCTATTTATTCTTAGATATAGTCTATCACTGTCATAAATTTGGAATCAATGTTCACGTGAAACATATTACAGTGTGCTCTCAAATGTTAATTATAATACACATTACGAAGCGCAAGAGCCGACTAAAATATATAACAGTAGCATAACAAAGTCGAACAAAAATTAATTTGGATACATCCCAGAATTAATTAGAATATCTACTAGTAGTGGCATAGAAAAACCCCTCCAGAACATATATTAATAGCAATGCACGATTAAGTCATCTACAATCTAACAGTAATAGTAATACACAATTAAACTCAAAAGTCTTGTTTGTTTTTGAATTTCGTGCAAAGCTACATGAGGGCTATCTGCGCTAGCCGTCTCTAATTTAGCAGTGTAAGACTAGAG
>NW_013668192.1:106977-127823 GCF_000517525.1 Limulus polyphemus | reverse complement strand
CATCACCCCCCACCGCCAACGCTTGGGCTACTCTTTAACCAACGAATAGTGGGATTGACCGTCACATTATAACAACCCCCATGGCTGAAAGGGCGATCATGTTTTGTGGGACGGGGATTCGAACCTGCGACCCGCAGATTGCGAATCGAGCTCCCTAATCACCTGGCCATGCCGGGCCGCTCAAAAGTCATCCAGATAATGTTCTGTAATGCTAATGAACAATCAAGGCTCAACTAATATATATATCAGTTGCAGAACAAATTCAGTTGTCAGCTATAAAGTGTCTTTGTTTATTGGTAAGCAGCTACACAATGAGCTATCTGTGCTCTGCCCACCATGGGTATCAAACCCCGATTTCTAGCATTATAAGTCCACAGACATACGGATCAGCTTGAATGTATCCCAGTGGAAGTAGTAAATAATCAAGATCAACTAAAATATATACCAATATTATGATAAGTTCAAGGGTAAAATGTAATTTTGAATGCCGAAAGCTGGGAAATTATGGTAAACCAGTAGAACTAATATTTGTTTAAAAAGTCACGTTAGACCACAGATACGAGTTTAGCGTTCCAATCCGTAATTTTAAAGTTTTTGTACTATGTCCAAAAATATTGTTTCAGATAAAATTTTGTCTCTGACGACGTCTGGTGTTATACGAAAGGCGTTTTCGGCAGTGACTTGTAGTAAGCAAAAGATAGGGCTGGAATGCTATTATTACACATCTCTGAGTTAAAATCCATAATAGGAAAATTTACAGAAATGTGAAGGGATCTTCAATTGGGTGTGATTTTTAATACAATATAAGGCTAAAATATAAAAAAGAAGGTTGGGTAAGATGGCCACCTCAACTTTGAATGTCGTTTTCATCAATTAAGCCTAACGTCAAGTTTTCAAATATGAACTCTATTTTTATTATAAATGTAATTTCTAGATAAAACAAAGACTGGACATAGACCTTTTTTAGATATTAAAATAATTACACTTCTTATTGTTCGGGTCCGTTTTACAAACAAGGTTGGATAAAATGGGCATCACAAAATAGGGTAAAATGATTCCCATCTAACTTATAACAACTGCAATTTAAGATAAATGCTGCATTTAGCAACTGCATTTAAATCATAATTTAAATTATTCAGGCCGAGATCGGAAAGGCTGTGCTTCATCCTCAGAAGAACGTGGATACTAGTGTGAGGCAGTGACGTATATTTCAGTCATAGGCTTACGGCTGCAATGCACGTCATTGGTATGGGTTAAGATGGCTAGGTGAGGTGTCTTACCCTAATCCAGTCATCGTACAACAATTGCAAGTTATAAAAAAAACAATGAAATTGAACCGTATTTCTTTTACAGCATATTCGGTTGTCTATAATCCCCCATTTTTTGAAATTGACAAAGTGTAAATCCCTAAAATGTCTACATTATAACCAAAAATTCAAAGTGCTAACCTTAAGTCAAAATTACTAAAACAAAACTGAAGTCGCGCTTTTTTCATTCACTTTTGCTCCCATCCGCCAGTGTCTTTAAGCACAGGGTCATATGAACAATAGTAACATATATCTCAATCTAAATGGCAACAAGTCATATCAGGGATGCCTTATTGCTGAAGCGTAGCGTCTTATCTCATATTCCCCTACACAGTGTATTAATACAAATCCAAAGGTCTAGAATACATACGATAGTCAGTTAAACATTTATGTCTGGTACTAATACGGCTCAGAAGTAGAATAAACCTATAAGTTAATATATATCATGTGACGGATTTACTATTATATGTTTATTTTAATATCAATGTTTGTTTAAATTAAGTTTATATTTAGAAATATACATAACTTATACTGTTAAATCTGTATTGCGGAATTCCCGCCTTTTCTCTAAAGTTGTAGAAGATTTTCGAGTGTAAGAATCAACAATATACGTGTGTACGTAAACGCTTGTATTGTTACGTAAGCTGAAATTTCTAGAACAATTCTAAAACCATGTGACTAGGACGGAACTTTCGCTCTTCAGCCTTGCGGTTATAAAGGTTTTCATTCTAGCTTGGGATGATTTCAAATTTTCTAGAGCCAATTCACAAACACGTGAGAGTCTGGACCGAAACGTGGGAACGTAATTCAATAAGTGCATTTCTTTCGGCTCGTCCTCCAACCATTGTTCCTTCAGCAACTTCAAACGACCACACACTGGATGGCCAAACACCAACTCCAACGAGCCAAGCCCTAACGACTCCTGAACCGATTCACGGATAGCAAGTAATAATAAATTAACTCCTTCATTCCAATCCTTCTCTTTATCGAGACAGTAAGTCCACATCATATATTTCAAGTTAGAATAGAATCTCTCAAGAGCATCTTGTGATTCTGGATGGTACACACTAGATTGGATCTGTTTCGCACCAAGTCTATCATTTATTTTTGGCTTAATTTCTTAGCCAGAGCTCGAGTCACAGCGCACGAGGGAAACACATCGGGAATCTCCTCAACGACAACATCATCCTTACATGAAACAGTGATCGGCTCACTAACCATTTTAGGTTCGGCAACAACATTTCCCCCAGCCAAGTCGCTTCCCAACAATAATGATACACCCTTAATTGGCAGAGTAGGTCTTACTCCAACCACAACTGGTCCCGAAACTAGGTTTGATGTTAAATAAATGTTATGAAGAGGAACATTAACAAAGCCACCCTCAATACCCTGATCAATAACAGATTCACCAGTGGCAGAACTCGAATTTAAAGGCAATATACCTTCTAACAACAATGATTGAGTCACGTAGAATACGTATGGGTATGGGATTGGCAGTGTCGTTTGTCAAAGACACAGAACCAATAAACACAAAAGGTCTAAATTCCTCTCTGATTATATCAGCCTTTATATATAAAGAAGTTTTATCCTGACTGTCAGAAGATTTCAAACTAGAGGAGCTGGACTTTTTAGAAAAATCCTCAACTTTAGTGGATTAAACAGATACAGGTTTTTGTTGAGATGGTAGGAATTTATTTTTATGAAAAGTGGTTTTATGTGTCAAAGTGTAATCATCGGAAAGAGCGGCTGCTTCCTGTAGTGTTTCAACTTTCTTTTCATCCAAGTAAGTTTGAGATCATCACGTGCACAACGTTTAAATTCCTCAATTAGACATAATTGTCTTAGTTTGTCAAAACTGTTACCAATATGCATAGAATTGCACCATCGACCAAAATAAACCACTTCATTGCGAGCTTTTTCGGCCTCGAAACGTTTATTTTCTCTTTCAGCTTCAAGACTAGCTTGTTCTTGCTCGGCTTAGATACGAGCTTGTTCAAGCTCGAGGTGTTTCAGTTTTAGCTGTATCTCTAACTTATCTTTATCACTCAACCCCGATTGGCTAGTGGGAATACTAGAGTATTCCTCTAATGCTTCATCAGGCAACAAAACCTCATTGACTACTATTTTGATAATATGATTTTTTAGTTCATTTTTCTCATTGATTTTTTAACTTCTGGTTCTAAAACTTTGGCAATTTCGAGCAATTCATTTTTATTATATCTTTCTAGTTGTTCGAGGGAGGATGATTTAAGAAAAACTTGATAATCAGACATGATCAAATCTTGTTGGCACTGATAGATATAAATTGAATTATGATGTAAACTATAATTTAGATTGAATTTTGTTTCTAATTCAGATCTCGGACACGAGCCCCCAATTTATTATGTTATGAATTACACTTTGGAATGGTTGAAACCGAGCTAAATTATAATTTAAATTTAGTAGTTAAATAAATGCCGATATGTATCCAATTTATGAAAATTGCCAAAAAGATTGATACACACGGTTTTCTTTTTAAATACAAATATGTTTTAATATACAAACAGTAATACAATTTACAATAACAGTTATTACAAAGAGCTATTACAAACAATGATTTATATACAAACGTTTTACAAACTTAGAAGCAAATACAAAGTCTTCTTTCTAGTCTGGAACTTCCTTGATATCTTATCGAGGGTTCACGATGAACGAGTTAATTTCGAGTTGACATAGGTACAATTCACTTCATAGGGAGCTAGCAAGCTCTGTGGACGTCGCTGATCACACGCCGATTACAGGTCGAGCTTGAGATTTTACCGCTGAAGTTATATAATGTCTTGGTAAAGATACTAATGTGCCGATGTGAATTCACTGAAGTTAAATGGATTATAAGCGTTAATCACAATTATAGCTTCCTAGCCCTTACGTACACACATATACTGTTGATTCTTACACTCCAGAATCTTCTACAACTTTAGGGAGTAGGCGGGAGTTTCGCAATACATATTTAACAGTATAAGTTATGCTCATTTCTAAATATAAATTTAATTTAAACAAACATCGATATTATAATAAATATTTAATAATAAATCCTTCACAGTACACCAATCATTACACCAAGCCTGGCTCATTCTAAAAAAAAAATATTATAATTTAAAGTTTTGTAACTATTAGTCTTACAACAGTAATATATATTACATATTTTTATTGGGTGTAAACATTTTGCCTCTGAACGCTAGTACAGTTTTTTAGAACAGTCCAATATTGGAAAAAGTTAAACATAGTTGTCGTTAATTCAGCTTTCCAGTTTCCTATGTATCAAATAATTAACGCAAAATTTGTTTACGTTCAGCTGTGTAACTACAATTCTAGAAATAAGCTTTATATCTACAAGCTCAACATGATAATCATTGAGAGACTGAAACCTTCAGCAGAAAAATAATTTTTCCACTGTAGACAGATATATAGCCAACTCTATCTATTATGTTACTCTTTTTTGTTCTAACTCAGAATTTCTTACAAGAATCAATAAAGATCAATTTTTTTGCCTGTTCCATTAATCCTTCTAATACACTTCTCAGTTATTGTTCCATTTTTACGTTTTCTTGTTATTTGTTTTCTTTTCCCTTTTTTTTCTTCGTTTTCCTTCTTATATATTTTGACCTGGTCTTTTTATATTCTTTTTCAAGCATACTGCCAACTTTCCTCAACTTCTTTGTTGATGTTTTTGTTCGTTGTCGTTTCGATATTTTTATTTTAATGTTTTTTATAAGTAGCTTTCTTTCAGTTCTAAGTTTTTAGAACTGAAGTTTTTTTTTTGTATTTCTTAGATATATATTTGTCATTTTTTTCCAGCAAAAGAATGTTGTTTTATATATTTCTCTTAAGATAAATTAACTATACTTTTTGCTTTCTTAAGACTTCTTTATAGAACAGAAAATAAAAGAACTTTTAAAGACAAGTTCCTTTTAGGGTTAAAAAACATAATTTAAGTATATTAGCATTTTAAAATTTTCTGAAGTCTCTAATTTAAAAATAAATTAATATTCACATGTGCGTGCACTTTGCTATATCAAATTATGTTGTCGGCAAAGTGCATTTAATCTAAAAACCTTTAAACTATCCTTGTTATCGTTAAACGTGTACCCTATGTTGGCCTATGCCGCAATGTTGTACAGTAAATTCATTTGTGATAAAAGTGTTAAAAACAGTTCAGTTTATTTGTTTTCCTTTTCTCTCAATAAATCATGTTTGCCACCGTTACCCAGTTCTTCTGTCGTTATTTCTTGACAACCTCTAATTGCAACTGAAACAAGCTTTCATGTTTCTGATTATCTGCATTACCTAATGAGGGGTGTACAGCACGAACACCAAATTTTGAAACCTCTAGCTATTAAACAGATATGCGTAACGAAAGCGTATATTAGATTTCTTAAAAGCAAAAAAAAAAAAACAGATGTCGAATTTAATTTTATATTTCGCAGATTTAGTTCTCAATCTTTGAACAGAGCAAGCCACACACTGTAAGGCACGTACACATTTTTGGATTGTAGACGAAGACACTGTAGCTAAAAACTATACTAGACACACACAGATTTATCATAATGGATTGTTTAATTGCAATCCTACTAATTGCTGCTGGAGTTTCTATCGATGAGTATATCCCATCTCCAATTCACTACTGAGGCATAGCTTCCCGTTTCTACTACTGAGGCATAGCTTCCCGTTTCTACTAAGGAAATTATAACCCTTCACTAAATGAGCGAGTTCATGGTACATGCTCTATAATCGGAGAAGAAATATTATATTATAGGCCATGTGTTGTGCTTCGTAATTATGAAAATATGACTGGTCAATGCTTATCGTTAAAAAAAAATGTTAGTATATCTGGTTATAATTGCTAATCATTGTCATCTTAGGTAACACAATATAGATTCCAAAGCGGATTATTTTTTTTACTTTTAACAATCTTTGTTAGTCTTAGTTTCTTCTTTTTACTTTCGTTTTTGGTTACTGTTTAACGTCGAAACTTGTGCCTTGTTGATTGTTATTTAACTAATACATTTCAGAGCATCCCTCAACTTTCTGTAATTACTCAGAACGAGATACATATTTGTATACATATATATATATAAAAGTTTATTGAAATAAAGTAACATTTCTGTTAAGTTTTATACGTAAGTCAGCACTACCTGTAAACAAGGACTAACCTTAATAATATCATTCTCACAAGCGAGATAAGAAAAGACATATAACTGGTGAAGCTCGTATGATTAATTATAATTTGTCCACATTTACAGAAAAATACTTATCTGTAATGTTTCTGATTTCAAGAGCAACAATATATTCAGTTGTCTTGTCAGTGTGTTGATCTTTTTTTACAGCCTCAATCTCTTTTCACGGTGTCGTTTATTTTTTTATAAAGTGCCACTAAAACACGTGTGCCTCTTCTAAAAGAGTTAAACACTTGCATTTTAAATCATTTTAACAAGCGTATAGTGCTTATGACGTGATTGAAATTGATTTACCATCAAAGGAGCTTTTAGTAACACTTCTATAATTTATACTTCGTTGTCTTACCACCCGTTAAAAACATACTAGGTCAGCTAGTCGCAGAGCCAGAAAATGTTTCTACGGCCAGATAGTGTGTATCTAGTCGCTATAGAATCTTAATAAAGTACTCTGTGGTGAACCATAAAAGTCTAGACATGTATGTATTTCGTTAGGTGTCGCACAGAACTTAAAGAAGCTAGCAGTGATACGGAAGGGCTTCCCTTTCAATCAAAGCCAAGTCGCCATTGTTTATAGCAGATGAAAATCTTAAGTATTTCTCTTCAGCAGGAGATAAAAGCGCGCTCGCCCCCCAGTAGCACAGCGGTACGTCTGCGGACTTAAAACGCTAGAATCCGGGTTTCGATACCCGTGGTGGGCAGAGCACAGATAGTCCATTGTGTGTAGCTTTGTGCTTAACTTAAAACAAACAAAAGCGCGCTGTTAGATGCGACCACATTTGGCCCCGAATTCTTTCCAGAGTCTGTTGAACAAGAGTGCTAATACATAAATAACATCTTTGTTAAATTGTTTTTAGCATCTGTATATGTTTCCGCTGTCGGTTCTATTAATGCAGCAATTTGGGGACACTGATGCTGTGACAAGTGACACTAATCAACACTTTACAGCATGTACGACTCTTCTTAGAATTAGAAGAAAATGACCTGCTTTGCAGATAGTCTAAAAATAATCCAACTTGTTTAGTAATTACAAAATTTGAGACCTCCCATTCTAGAAATGAACAAATATCTAAATATTTTCATGCCTGAGTCTATTCTCAGTGAATTAAAATTATATATATATTTATGCCCCTTCTCTTCTCAATAAATTAAAATTATATACTTTCATGCCTGCGACTATTCTCAGTAAATGAAAATTATGTATTTTCATGCCTGCGACTATTCTCAGTAAGTTCAAATTATATATTTCCACACCTGTGTCTATTCTCAATAAGTTATATATTATATGTTTTCATGCCTGCGTCTATTCTCATTACTTTAAAATTATGTATTTTTATGCCTAAGTCTATTCTTAGTAGGTTAAAATTATAGCTCAATACTCAGACACATACCAATTAATTATTAACTATAAAATGCGTGTTTCAAGGTGCAATTCAAAAGATCTTGTAATCCACCTTTACTAATATAATTTCGTGTTTGATATCCTCAAATATTCTATAAATAGACATACAGCTTAGTAGGTGAACACGACGAGAAAGAAGGTTACTTGAAGTGTATTTGTATTTCTGCTACAAAGTATGTGTCACAGTTATTTTCAAATATTTTTTATAGTGAGTAAAAATATTTGCTCTTTCAATTACTACAAAACAAAACATTTAAACTAAGAGAACGTATAACACAATTATGATAAACAAAAAACAGAAGAAACGTTATTCTTAGTAAAGTATTTTGAAAGCATATTATCATTGTAGGTAAATTAGATAAAATACAAAAACTGCCTCCACTTCATACTTATTCATATATAAAGATACAAAATAGAGATGCTGACTGTAACACCTAAAGAAAGAGTAACAACAAATATTAATTGTGGATTTTTCTTAATCCAGAAAATAAGGCCAAAACCAAAAGCATCGCACATGAGAGATAAGCAATTGAAACGAGGGTACAAAATACTACGTGGGAATCATAAAATGTGCCGTAACAATAGAGGTAGATGGACTCGCACAGTGATGTAACAATAGAGGTAGATGGACTCGCACAGTGATTTAACAATAGAGGTAGATGGACTGGTACAGTGATGTAACAATAGAGGTAGATGGACTCGTACAGTGATGTAACGATAGAGGTAGATGGACTCGCACAGTGATGTAACGATAGAGGTAGATGGACTCACACAGTGATGTAACAATAGAGGTAGATGGACTCGCACAGTGATGTAACGATAGAGGTAGATGGACTCACACAGTGATGTAACAATAGAGGTAGATGGACTTACACAGTGATGTAACAATAGAGGTAGATGGATTCGCACAGTGATGTAACAATAGAGGTAGATGGACTTACACAGTGATGTAACAATAGAGGTAGATGGACTCGCACAGTGATGTAACAATATAGGTAAATAGACTCACACAGTGATGTAACAATAGAGGTAGATGGACTTACACAGTGATGTAACAATAGAGGTAGATGGACTCGCACAGTGATGTAGCAATGTAAGTAGATGGACTCACACAGTGATGTAATAATAGAGGTAGATGGACTCGTACAGTGATACACAATTCATCATACTTAACCAATATTCATAAACCTTACATGTGAAATGAAAGTATGAACCAAAAACAAAGTTTGAAGTTAAGTTAATTTATGGGAGGACATTCTATGGATTGATACAACTGTCATAAATATTCGCGCTCCGCTGTGGGTTTCAAATGCTTTCACAACACTAATAGAAGCCGCAATGTATCGAAAACTTATTCATTCACTTTTATAGCTACCTAAAAGGGATTTGTATCTGAAAAAAAAAACCTTTAGGACCCCAATCACGGTAACTGAGCGCGTGTGCCGAGTTTATTCCCGTTCCCGTTAGCTTGTTAGTGGTGATATGTACACAGTTTAAAATATGGCGCCCAAGGAGGGCCAGAAACACAAAATCCGATGCCATATTCGGATTCGGTGACTCTGAAAACCTATTCCTAAACCCCCTCCCATCACTCCTGGATAGCCTTCCGGACGCGTTTTAGTCCCCTTGACAGGGAGGCTACGCCATATAGTTAAGGATAGCCCCGGCGAACTTCGGGTCCGCAAAACTAATATAGGATATTGAAATTTGATACTCTGAAACCCCTATCACTTCTTGGTACATTTTACCTCTTCCCGTTATAATTTGTACCTTTGTTTTATTTGTTTGTCCTTTATGTTTGAATTTTGTCGGCCTAACTGTACTAAATGTAGCCTTATTACGTGAAATCTGTATGTATGTGCCTTTATGAATTTCTATTTATGCATTGTTTTATACATAAACTGAATAAAGATAGGCTTGAGAATTTATTTAATTATGTATATATACATGTATTTCAGATTTAAAAGACCTTCATGTCTGGTTCAAGTATTATATGCAATATAGCAATATCACTAGTATAGAAGGATAGTATATATTTTATGAATTTTTATTCACGATTTGTTAAATTTATATATTCAAAATTAACAGGATAAATTTTTAAGTATTTGCCTTAGAAATTAAGATTAGTAAACTATTTTATTTCATTATTGGTATTCTGAACTGGCTTTCATTGTACTAATTAATATCACCAAATGTAGCTGGACGAATATATGCTTGGAAAGTTTGCTTTTGTCAAAGCGTAAGAAAGACAACAAAGCTTACTAATTAGGAATATACAAGCTATATCGACAGAATTCTGAACGTTCTTCCTGTTGGTCAGCTTTCTTTACTGACTTATTCCGTCTTTATTAAGTATAGGGCTCAAAGGAACAACTAATCTTTACATTTGACATGATATAGTCACGAAAAGTGGAAGGAACTACAGTGAATTTCAACTGCAGACGACAGCAAGAACACTCCTCACTGGAACTGAACTGCACTTTATCAAAACCACAACTAGACTTGAGACTCAATAGAAATCTAACAGGTAACGTAAACAAAGAAAGGAAGGATACTTCCATAGTTTCAATCACAGTAAAGTTTGGGTTTTAATTTCTAACGAATGGACAGAACGCAAATAATTCTTTGTGTAACTTTGGTTTGAAATCAACAACCATTAAAGTGCCCAGTAAACTCGACAATTTGAATAGATGTAATGTTACATCATAATTAAAATGATTGAGAATCTTAATGTTTTTACATAAACAAAATAAAGACTCATGTTTTTACTTTTGCGTGTTTTTGTTGTTGTTTTTTAGAACTGTAACTAGTTGATGAACAAAAATATGAAATATACGAACTCAAAAAATAATGACTTGTTTATACTACTTCTCCCAACAAAATTATAAAAAGTTACCAGTTTCATTCAAAAGGTTCAGATACAAAAACATTAGTTACACAGAGCAACTTACTCGTTGTCTTGTGTGTGTATATATAAATGTATATTTTATTTACATATACAATAACAAAAATAAAGGTAGTCTTCTTTTACCGAATGTACATAATTGTGTGTCATCATGAATATATATGCATCCTACGATTTATACTTATCAAATATTTTATAAATAAGAGTTCACATTAGATACCCACTATAAACCCTTTAATGTGTTTAGCTTGGAGATTATAACTCTTGACATAAACTTTAAATCCTTATTTTATTTATTTCTAAAAGTTATTTTCGACATACACTGTAATCCAGATTTACTCTTCTGAAGTTGAGTTCATAAAAGGTTTAAAGCCTTAACAAACGTTTTTACTCGGGATTCTCTATTTCTGAAGATCTATTACACCGTCGGTGTTAAGTAGCGGTATTTCTCTGCACTCTGGCCTGAGATTTATTATGACTATATTAGATTATCTCTGTCACGACTGTCTTTCCCTCGATATTAAAGTATTCAGGAAGTAACTCCGGATAATAAATCTTCTCAAGAGAATGTTCCCCTCATTAAGGCCTACGGTGTTTGCATAACAAACATTTCACATTAAGAGTATGCTCACTTATCACATTTGTGCCTTCAGCTGGAGAACTTTCCTAACTTTCTCTCTTTAAAGGTTTTATTCTTCCTTCAGGCAGTGTCAAACTGTCGCTTAAACTCAAAAAAGTATGTGTCACAAAGATATACTTCATACTTTGCTAAAGACAACCCCAAATGAATTAATTCAGAAGATGCGGGTATTACAGTGTAATAAGAACTTAGAAAACGTGATGTGCGCCACCGATGACTAGAATGTAACTATTTACTTCTCTTTCTTAGAATTTATATATATGCATTTACTGTATCTTAGTTTTATATTTGTTCCTAATGCGCAACGGGATATATGTAATACATTTGTAATTAATCCAAATTATGATCTTGATGAAGTTTTTGTATTTTTAAAGACTGTCTGCATGATCCTGATAATTGGACTGGATTTGAAGAATCTGGATGGGAAATTATACCATAAACCAATACATATCAGTTTAAATAATACCATTTCCATCATCTTTTTCTTGTTCAGCATATAGCGTTGGGCATATAGGACAGACTACGATACAGAGACGATAAATAATGTATGAAACCTTTATAGCATTTGAAGGGCAAGTTCAGACCAGAATAACTGGAGGTTCGATACGACATGTGTGCAGAATGCGAAATAATACGAAACCGATTTATAGTAAATGAAACTAGATTCGCGTGTTCAAACAAATACAACCCTCTTCTCGTGTAACACAAATAAGGCTCATGAGAACGTCTAATGAAGGAAAAAAGCTTTCTGCAATGTAGATTGTTTCCTTTGTGATATGGCAAATTCTGGAAGATGACTAATTCTCTTTAAGATTATGCTCAATCAGAAGTTGTATCATAACTTCCTAAAATGTTGCTTTTCCATATCATCAACTAAACCCTATTAATAGAAAAGAGAAACCAGAGTTTCAGATTCTATACATTAAGTTGTGACAAAAATTCGATACATTATACTGAGATACGTTCAGTGAATCATTCAGCCAATAGATCAGGTATAACGATGGACAAGTCTTGGGTCTGAGAATTGTAGCATAAGAGCCAACCCTAATTTCAAGATTAATGAGTTCAAAGCCGTACACATCCAGTTGTATCTAGTGGAAACATCTACTAGAATGTATACTTGCGTGTGAAATAAAACTGCTATAGTTACAGACTCCATTGTGGCATTTATCTATTTTCATTCTTCACTCTGTACAACCATATTAAAAGGTTATTGTCCGTTTCCTTGAAAATTGCTTTACCTAATAGTTTTAATTTATTAAGCCCACACACAATTACCAAGCACTCATTTTCAGTAGTGGCTATAGCTTTCTGATGTGATAGTAATTTTGGCTTAAATACGTCACTGGATGTTCCATGACATCCTTACCTATTCGACTCAGCACCATCCCTGTAGCTATATCGTATTCGTCAGTTTGTATAATGGTGGCTAATATTTCCTTGTAGCTATGTTTTTTACACATTGCCTCTTTTAATATCCTAAAAGCCCTTTCACTGACCTCATTCCACGCAACATGTTTTAGTCCTGATTTACAGGTTAATGCTGTCAGTGGGGCTGCTATTTCCATAAACCAGGGAATAAACTTCCTGTAATATCCTACTATCCCAAGAAAATATCTGACTACTTTCTTTGTCTTAGGTTACTCCAGTCTTTAGTAGTTATGACCTTTGTTTCTACAGAGGCAATTAATTCCTTACCCAAGATGTGCCTTAGATACTCTATGCAGTCTACCCCAAGCTTGCATTTCCTTGGTCTTGCTGTTAAGCTCCTTTGCTCAACCTGTCTAGTACTTCTCTCAACACTTAGGTGCCCATCCTAATTATTAGTGCGTTTACCAAATTCATCTATGTAAACTGTGACTGACTCCCCTGAGCTCTGAAATACGTTATCCACTAACCTCTTAAATGTTGCTGGAACATTCTTTGCTCTCATGAGCGTTACAGTAAACTCAGTTAATCCATAAGGGATGGAAAACACTGTTTTCTCTTCATCCTCTTCCTCTAACTTGACTTGAAAATAACCTTTCGATAAATCAATTTTACTAATGTACTGTGCTATACTAACTTCATTTGTCATATCACTATTGTGAGGTAACAGGTAAGAATCGGCGATAGTAGCTTCATTCAACCTCGTCAGGCCTATAAATAATCTTAACTCATTAGTCCTAGGTATTAACTCTGCAGCTCATGCATAAGGGCTAGAAGATTCCCTATTTTTTTCCTACTTTTAACAATTTCTCTATCCCAACTTTAGAGCTCTCCTCAAATGGTATGGCACTCTATTTTTGGGTTCCTTCATTATAACAGTAGAGTTTAATTGCTTAACTAACTAGATCTACCCTGATCTATCATAAAACGCACTCTAATAATCTCTCACAATCTCACACACGTCCTCCTGCTGCTTAAAAGTTATTCCTTTGAACATTTTAACATGTCCTGTGTGCTTATGAAGATCTAAGATGGTTTTCTGTTCACACAAGTTTCAGGTGCAACTCTAATGTACCATGGTTTAAGCATATTTACATGATACATTCGCCCACTTTATCGACATGCTTAATTATAGGAAAGGATCTATACACCTTGCTGCTAAATTATTTTCAGGTACTGGGCCCAGTACCAAACCTACATTAATTCACCTTAAGTTCCTGTTCTCCAGTATTCTTATTATAGTGAAGATTTTGTTTATTTTAATTATTGTGAGTAGCTTTAGCTGCTAACTTCTGCATCTTCGCTAACTTTTGCCTCAAATTGTCCCGTGCTAAAATAAAAGTTAAGTGATAATGAGGTTTGCTTAAGTTTGTATATTTTTAGGTTATTTTTTTACTTCAACATGCTTATTGTAAAGGATTACACTAATCCTCTCTAGTGTTTACAAATTTATGCACCAATGATTCCCTATTTAATAGGCCGTTATGAGACATGATTTAAATTCTTCAAAGCAAAGGACAAGTTTTGATTGATTAGGAAAGGTGTTTACTGTTGAGATAAAACTGGGTTTGTGGGTTGTTTTGTTGTTACTTGCTTTTACATAGTGTGTGGCAAGCTATTATAAACCAATTAATTGAAACTGAGGCTTACAGAGCCATCACACTACTACAGGAGGACTGCACCCAGACTGAGGTGGTACAGATCAGGGGGTTGTCACAATCTGGGAACATTAGATTGTGGCGCAGATACCAGGCCACAGGATAATACACCAGGAGGCCAGGCCTGAACCGCAGAAGAGCTACAGATACAGTAGATGACCGAAATATCACAATTTAGCCATTATAAACTGCAATAACAGTGCTAAAGCCCTCGGGAACGAGCTTCAACAAGCCACTGGAGCGCATTTATTGTGCTCAAAGGTCAGAAATAAGCTCCATAAGGCTAGGTTAAGTCCCAGGATAGCAGTTAAAGCCAGTGTTAAAAACACAATACTGAACAGCTCGGCTGGCATTTATTCAGGAACTAATCATCTGGCCCCTTCAGCATTGGACCCGTGTACTGTTCACAGATGACAGCAGATTTTGTGTATCTTCAGGTGATCAATGTTTGAGGGTTTTGAGACGTGAAGGAGAGCGATATTTAGCCTGTAACATTGTCCACCATGATGTCTTTAGGGGTTGCTCAATCATGGTCTGGGGTAGCATCTGCATGCACGGGGGTACATACATCTATTTGGTGAATGGAGGATACGTGACAGCAAAATATAACGTGGATGAGATCCTGCTATCCATTGTTCGCTGTTTTCTAGTGCTGTTGGAAATGAGTTCATGCATCTGCAGCATAATGCCCGTCTTCACACTGTCATTATTAAATAGCAATTTCTTCAAGATCAAAGAATAAAGATACTGAACTGGACTGCTAAGACACTGGACCTAAATCTGATTGAGCATGTGTTGAAGCTGCTAGGGAGAGCAGTTAGAGACAGACATCCTGTTTTTATAACTATCCAGAAGCTCAGAGCTGCCCTCATCCTGGAGTGGACTGTGCTGCCCCAGTAAATCAACCGAGATGTCATCAACAGTATGGAAAACCGCCCCCCCCCCTAGTGGTACAGCGGACTTACAACGCTAGGAACCGGGTTTCGATACCCGTGGTTGGCAGAGCACAGAAAGGCCATTGTGTAGCTTTGTGCTCAACTACAGACAACAACAACAAGTATGGAGAACTGGAGCATAGAAGTCATGAACGATAGAGGAGAACCTGCCAGCTACTAAAGACTCATTTTGTTGAGTTTATTCACCTTAATAAGTTATTGTTTCTTTTATATTTATGCAAACAAATATTGTAATTTTTCATTAATTTTGCTTTTATGTTATTTGTAAATGAATTTACCGACTTGCTTGGTATTGTTTACCTATGATATTTGTAATAAACAAATTTCGTCAATAATGAACTATGTGTTTTTTCTTCAAATTTTGAAAAACAATATCAATATAAAAAAAATAGCTTATTTCTTAATTTCTTATTTCTAATAATTCTAATGACCCCTTAACATCTCTATCCTATGGTAACTCAAAGGGTGAAAATCATGTTCTAGTTTGGAGGACTTCTCTATACGCAAATAGCACAATAGGGATATCATACCCCAGTCATCAAGATTCTTCTGTACTATTACACTTAGCATGGCCTTAATTGTCCCATTTGAGCTCTTGTACATCCCATTTGTTTAAGATTTATAAGGAATACTGTTTCATTTTTACTCCTGTCGCCTTCTATAATTCTTGCATTATTTCGATTTAAAATTTAGTCTTAAAGTTGATAAGAATTCTTCAAGAAATCAGACTCGTTAGAATATCAGTATCAGCTCTCGCGCTATTCTCTCTGTTTCTATAGATTCTATTGCTGCTGCTTCCACATGTCTAGTGGCAAAATGAGCCACTGTCAGAATATAATAATTTCCTTGCTCTGTTACTGGAAATTGTTTGATAACACTAGCGCTAAGGAAACTTAAAATACACCATTAACTGGTAACTTAACCATTGGGCTTTTTACTTTCATGTCCCTCTTTCCAGCTAACTGACATTCTGAATAGCTCTTTGCATAAGTCTCTATATCGCCAAACATAACTGACCAGTAGTAGTTTTTACTTATCCTATCTTTCCTTTTAGCTATGCCTAATTGTCCAGGCAACATTGCATTATGCCATAACTCTAATATTGTCTGTCTACATTCCTTTGAGAGTATTATTTTATCCCTACCATCTATTGCGCCATTCTTAGATCTTTTACACCCCAACACTCCACCTTCCCACCAGTAATGATAATTTCGCCCGAGCTTAGTTAGTTCCGGTTCTTCTACCATTTATCCAAACTCTCATCTTCTAACTACTAATTAATTGTTTATTTTCGATACATAGTCCAGCTTCTAAAACAGTTTAAACAAATTTCATTATTTGTATTGTTTACTTGATGATTTATTTCTTCACTAATTCCTACCCATGTTTCAAAGTTTAATCTTATTTGTTATTTGGCTACTTTCGCTACGTGTTACCACTGCTATTGGTGCATTTTGCAACCTCATTACCAAGCAAAACTAGACACAATCTGTCACTTCAACGACTACTTTTCTTCAAAAGCTCAACATTTCCATGTGACTTTAGTTGGTGGTTCGGTTTACCAAGCCCTGTCTGCTGTGGTGCTAAATCCATTTATATCTAATGTATTGCCTGTGAGTTGATTATTTTTTAACTGTTTATGTCAGCAGAAGTTTCCAACTCCACTATCCCTTAACGCACTTACAGCTTTCCCAGTTATCTTCTAAATATTTATTTGACATTTTCTTTTGTTTTCAATAGAATGCATTACATTCTCCACTCTTTACAGTTTTCTTATTCTGCCTTCAGAATTTAGCTATATGCTCAACTGAGTCACTTATAAAACATTTTGCAGAGCTCTGTAATTTCTTTTCCTAATCACAATATCACTCTGCAGAAAGGTTCTCCTTACAGTTCTTGGGGACTGCTGATCTAGCTTTATTTGTTTGTGGTAAGTAGTTCTTCTGGCTTGATTTTCACCTACTTTCAACCCACTATGTTTCATCGCCACTACATATTCATCCACTAATATCACTGTCTCAGAAGTGTTTGCTGGTTTTCTATCTTTTTACCTACTAATAAGTTGTTAATTTTGTCAAAATTTGTTCTTGCAACATCAAGTCTATAATCTTGTCGGTATCTTTAATACAGTTAGATTTTTCGATCTATTTAACTACCAACTCATGCAGCCTTGTTTCGTACGTTTTTTTCTCTCTGAACTTCTTGAGATAAGGCTCCGGACTTAACTCATATATCTATAAAACAACTGATTTCATTACATCATACTTCAATTCATCTGTGCTCCAAATCTTATTGTATACTGCTAACGCTTTTACAGGTAATGCAGGAAGTAGTTTCTTCACCATATCCTGTGGTTGCCATTCCTTTGCTCTCACTATTTAGGCAACTACACATGGGTGTTTCTTTTACGTTTGCAAGAATTACTCTCAGCTTCCAAGTGTTTAATTTTTAACTGTATCTTAATAAGTTGTAAATCATTACCACGACAACCTTCGCGAGCACTACTCATAATTCCCGTATTTTCACTGAGATTAATTAAAACTTCACGTATCTTCTTTTTTTTTTTCAATTGTTATATGTTATACCCAATTCTCTATACCTTCTTACCAACTGACTTTCTGTCAGTGATTTACAATTCTTATCCATGCTGGCATTAATTTTCTAATCTTAAACAATGAACCACGTAATTTATAAGAAGTAAGAATCAACTAAACCACTATCATAACCAAAACAGGCAAAGAAACTCTCTCCTGGCTTCACTTCTTCATCCATTTGACTTTTTTCTTTGGCTATTATCGATGTGGCTCCAAATTTAAACTCTTCTTTCGTTGTTAGATTTTGATTCCTAATGAATTGATGAATCTCATTTCTGATGCAACTTTGTTGTGATCGTGATATATTTGTACTTTGTTTGCTCTTATTATATACAACTTTATTTATGTTTTACTTGTACCTATCAGTAACTGAATCATACTGATGTAAACATAACAAATTGCTACTTAATACTGGTAATTATCAACACGTTGTGTGGTAACATATTATTATCTTTCTTTGTCTTCTCTCTCGGTTTATCCATTCTCTCTCAAAACTCCTGGTCTTTTCTTTTCTTCGTTGAACTTCGTCAAATTGGTCCATTTCTTACTGACTTTGCACTTGTTTCCCGTCTATCGGATTATAATGTCTCATAACTGTAGGAGATCTTGTCATTTCCATACTGGCTGAGCTTAGAAAGGCGGTCACTCACTCCTATCATATTCTACTGATGTAGAGTGCTGTAATCCCCTAATTCCTTAGAGACTGGCCAAAGGCCGCCACGTTCTCACTTCAACCGATGTTCTTTACTCATAACTTCATAACATAGAATTTTGAAAATAAAGACAATTTTATATATTTTATATATTAACAAAGATATCTACACGTAACTTCACAAAATATTTATTTCTTTGTGTTTTGCTCTACGTAGACATAATATCGAATCACCTGTGAAGTTTAAAGAACAGAGTACTTTTATTGGGAAGAAGATGCAATTACAAAATTATACATTTAATCTCGGGATTGATAGTTCAAAGATATTTACTGCGCAAATAATGTAAAAGTAACAACAGTGAAAATATCAGTTATAGTTGACTATTAAAGTTACGTCCCCCGTTGGGTCAGATATACGTTTACAGACTTAAATCGCTAAATTAAGATAGAAATAGTAAGATTGAGTTTATGATACCTACTTAATATAACTTCCCAAAATATTTCGGTATTTGCGTTTTACTCTATGTATACTGGCAATGTAATTATTTCAAGAAAACATTTCGTCTAAAAACAAAATCAAAACAAAAGCTCTAAAAGTGGATTGAGAGAAATTTTATTAGTTTATTGGATAATGCAAAATTACATTGTAACACAAAACCATACACTGTGAAATTAAAATCACTAGAACATAAAATTGTTGTGGTTCAAAGCAAATATATTATTTAAATAAAGGAAATAAGTATTAAAACAGTTTTGTTTGAATTTATGCACAAAGTTACACGATAGGCTATCTGTGATCTGCCCATCACAGGTATCGAAACCCGGTTTCTAGCGTTGCAAGTCCGCAGACATACCGCTGTGCTACTGGGGGACAGTATTAAAACAGAAACAATTCCTTTTCAGTACGTTCATCACTTATCAGCCTCTTCATCCTTGAGCTGTATTAGTTCCTTAATTAATCACCTCTTTTTTTTAGTATATAAAATAACTTCAATTTCTGTGTTCATAGATTTGATATAACAGCTTGAATGTTTTGTATCTGATACCTAATTAGCAATCTCACTGCAACCCAATTTACACTCCCAATGAGAGTGGAAATAATCTAGCTCCAAGCTATATATTGGAATTCTTCGTTTTAAACTCCAATTCTGTAAACTTCAGAAATCCTACTTATAACTAGTTCTGTTTAAACTAACTTACCTACTAAACCAAAAATTAAAAAAAATCAGGTTAATTAAAACTAAAGAGAATTGTTTTGAAAAACATAAGCTTTTTAATATAAGGTTCTTTGGACGTTTTGTTTAAGTACGAGTGTTTTCTAAACGTACTTGTATCGATACTTTTGTTGTAGTGAAACACAATATGTCAAATGCTTTTGTTGAACAGTCGCTAAATACAAAGAAATTTGTAACTATATGTTATTTAAATCCTGCTAGCACTCACTCTGGAACAATATAACCAATTCACGGTAAACTGAAAACTTCGTTAGCTCTTTCTGAGATCTACCAATCTTTAATGTTGCTGATGACGGCTTACAACCTATGGCTGATGAATAATTTTTCTTGTAAATAGACTGTTGCATTTCTGTAATGCCCCTGCGTTCATAGATTTCATAAACTTGCTTGAAAAGAAAAAATAATAGCCTTACAACAAACTTCATAATAATTACTCGTTCACAGCATACTGTTAGATTAAATGAAATTTTATGAAAACCTGATGTGTCGTTATAACCTCTTGCATAATCGGTACACAAATAAAAGTGAAGATATCTCAGGTTATAATTAAAAACATTTAACCGCATTAGAAACTGTAGATGAAATATTTAGCCATAATTTAACCAGAATAACTTTTAGTCAGAACCGAACTCTAAAAAAATAAATAAGTAATGAAAAACTTTGGAAAAGAGTAAGTAAATGTAGGGAAGGCTAATACCAATCCTTCGAAAACAATGCAAACAAGATTTTGCATCATCCCTACATAATAGCATAGACACACAGTGTAGTAGAATGTTAACAGACAAAAATAATGTAAATTAAACCCAATTATGATTGAATAGTTATATATTTTCTATATGTTAATTCTTGCCTGTCC
>NW_013668192.1:91358-105977 GCF_000517525.1 Limulus polyphemus | reverse complement strand
TAATTCTTGCCTGTCCTATTTTGTAGGGATGATGCAAATGTCATCCCTACTATCTTGTTTGCATTGTTTTCGAAATATTGTTATTAGCCATTCTTACATTTCCTTCCTTTTTGAAATGTTTTTCTTAACTTGTAATAACATAAAGTTCTGATGACCTATTAAATATATATTTAAAATACCCTTTCGATGAACAATCCGAAGCATCCATACATAGGCAGTGCTACCGTCTACCTGATAATCTATATATTGCTAAAACTCTGAGATTGTTTGTTTGCTTGTCTGTAATTAAATACAGCAACAAAGACGCAAAATATGAGAATTAAAATATAAGCAAAATATGAGAAATGAGAATAGAAACAGAATAAAACAAGTTTCGTTAAAATCGGGCCACGGGTTACCGAGTTAGCGCCGTTTTTCGGGTCACTTTTATGAAAATTTCTAGCATGAGTACCCTATAGTTTATAATTTCATAGGTTTATAGCTAACTAATATTTGGTTGATTTCTAGCTCTCTTTACATATGGCCGATAAATGTTCTAGTTAGGTTTAGTTATACAGTTTATAGTTGACAGTTATTTTTTTGGATTCTAGCTTTATAAATTACTAGACAGTCTATGACCCATTGGGTCACTCATTATTCAGAAGTTATGAAGAATTTGACTGAGAAAATGTTCTCATTTCCTTACCTACCAAAACCAGGGCACATTATTGAGAAATTCTTCAAGATCTTGTTTTTGTCATCTTACGCCTTTTAATGAAGATGGGAACATTGGCAGAGAAATAGATTTGAACGAAGAAGTTTCGTAAAGAGCGCGAACGGTAGTGTGATGTAAAAAGCTAAAAACTAACCAGAATAGTAATTAATCATAAACCACAGACCACAGAATAGTAATTTACTATAAGTGATAAAGCTAGAGCTTAGCCAACGTAGTAGCTAGTCATATACTATGCTATCCAGAATAGTAATTAGCCATAAACTAAAGCACTAGAATCTAACCAAAATAATAGCACACACTGTAGAGCTGAAACCTAACTAGAATAGTACTTAGACACCTAACTTACACAAGGACAGCATTTTAATTAAGATACATAATAAAAACCAAGAACTACCTTCTAACAAAGATAAAACTAAAGATAGGATCAGTAAAAACTACTACTGGTCAAGTATATTTAGCAATATAAAGACTTATGTAAATACCTGTCCAGAATATCAGCTATCTGAAAATAGAAGCATAAAATTGAAAAGCCAAAACTTTAATTTACAGTTATTTGTGTATTTTCTAGTTCCCTTATTGCTAGTGTTATCAAACCATTTCCAGTAACAGAGCAAGGAAATAAATATGTTCTGACAATGATTTATTCTGACAGTGATTTATTCTGCTACTAGATATGTGGAAGTAGTAGCACTATATCCTATGGAAACATAGAAAATAGCGCGAGAGCTGATATTGATATTCTTACGAGTCTGATTTGCTGAAGAATTTTTATAAACTTTAAGACCCCTTCGAGGTGGATTCCTATACATGGTGAAGGGACCTCCTGGGGAAGGTTCTGTGTTTTCAGTTACCTCCTCTGGGATCTAAACATCTACCCATGCATTTGCTGTGTGTGACAACTCGTGAAGGGGAGGAGTGGATCCTAGTGGTTGAGTAGTGTTTGGGGCACTGCAACATACCACTTTTGCCTTGATGGGTGGCCTTGGGGTGGCCCCCTCCAGGGTCAATGGGCTGGTCCTGATGGGCTAGGATCAACTGAGTACCAGTGTTGGGCGTTCTCAACAGATGTTGTGAGCATTGTGTCTGATGCTGGTGTTTGTATATAGTGTTCACAAAACCCTGGCGTTGCTGGAGCATCCTAGTTTGACATTGTAGTGCATCCCCTCGTAGGACTCAATGTTGGTTGGGGTCAATGGGCACTGAATCTGTTTATTTTTATTATGGATCCTTCAAATCCAAACAAAATAAACAAATTCGCTCATTGGTAAATGACTACACCTTGATGACTCTTAATAGCTGTCTCCACCACATTGTGCAACTGTACCTCGTTTCCTTATTCTGCATTTACTGTTTGATAAATCTTTAGGGCAAATGTCTCCCTTTTTTATGCAGAAGTGATTAGAGGGGCTTGCTGGCTCTCCAAAGTCAGTTAAGAAGCTACGTTCTGGAGACATCTTGGTGGAAATATCTACATCTAAATACAGTGCATTTCTCCTGAATTCCAAGGCCATTGGAAATATACCCCTTGAGGTGACTACCCATACTTTTTTGAATTCCTCACGAGGAGTCATTGTTGAGAGGGACTTGAAGAACATTCCCGAGTCAGAGATCCTCACTGATTTCTTCAGCCAAGGAGTTTCAGCAGGTCGAAGGATCTCCACTCGTCAAGATAGAATTATGGTGCCAACCAATGTTCTTATACTGATGTTTACATCACCACGTCCACTTGCTTCAGTCAAGGCAGGGTATCTAAACTGTCAGGTGTGGCCATATATTCCCAACCCTCTCAGATGCTTTCAGTGCCAGCAGTTTGGAGACTCAAAGGCATCCTGTCGTGGTTCTTTAACGTGTGCTCGTTGTGGTGGCAAAGACAACGATGCCTACGAGTGTGAGCTGGACCCTTTCTGTGTGAACTGTAAGGGTTTCCAACCCTCATACTTCCGATCTTGCCCTAAATTGGTGAAGGGGAAAGAGGTACAGTGTCTGCAAACTGTGAACAATATTTCTTTTCCTGATGCTCGGGATTTTATTCCCCCAACTCCATCTCGGACTTATGCTGCTGCACTACGTTCCACTGCTACAGTGAGAGTGCAGACAGAACTTTCCATGCCTCCGACAGATTCATTTCCACAGCTATATAGATGAACGACTTGACAGGTCTATGTCTACTCCTGTCTCTGTCCCCACCAATGCTTCCAGTGACTGCCTGGGTCCATCTTCTATGGCCCCACGCTACAGGGCGATTATTCTTTCACGCCCTCAGTCACTGGAATCAGCTTTTACAGACAGAGATCTACCCAATCGACCTAGGGCAGGATTCATGGAGGTCCATTGTCCTCCATCTAATAAAGAAAAATGGCGTCATCATAATCATAAGAGTTCTTCTCCCCATTCTCCTCCACCTAAATAAATATGGCTACTTTGATACAGTGAAACTGTCGAGGTTTCTGTTCTAATTTGGATGACATTAAGGCCTTGATCAATCACTATCATCACATGTGTCTCTCATTACAGGAAACATTTCTGAAACCTGCTGATATTGTCACCCTTTGGCAGTTTTCTTTACACCAGAATGACAGGTTGAGTGATAGACGAGTTCATGGAGAGGTGGCATTGCTGGTTGACCAGCACATGTCTACCTTGTCTGTACCACTCAATACACCCTTGGAAGCAGTAGCCATCAGGGTTTCCTTGGGTCGTACCATCCCTGTTTGTTCCATCTACCTGTCTCCTCGATAGATTCACGATCAATCAGACCTGGATGCTCTCATCAAACAGTTGCCATCTCCCTTCTTCCTTCTGGGTAATTTTAATGGGCATAAACCCCTTTGCGGGTAATGCAGATTTTGATGGGAGGGGTAGTTCTGCAGACCATTTGCTGTTGGATCACGACCTGTCTCTTTTTTAACACTGGTGCTTTTACTTACTTTCATGTACCCAATCATCCTTTTACTGCTATCAATCTATCTATCTGTTCTCCTTCATTTTTTCTCATTTTTCTTGGAAGTTTGACAGTGATCCAAGGGGCAGTGATCATTTCATTGGCCCTCTTTCACTGCTCTCTCAGAACTTGATCCTGCCATCTATAGATGACTGTGTAGAAGCAGGGATTGACTGTATCATAGAGGCAGCTGCTCATTCTATTCTGAAAAACTCGACACGTTTTCCACAGTACCCTCATCCATGGTGGACTCCTGTGTGCCAATGGGCACAGAAGGCTCAAAAACGGGCCTGAGATATTTTCCAATGGTATCCCTCTCTTTCTAACTGTGTACTTTATCAATTAACCCGATCCCACGCTGGGCAATTAGGTGTCAAAGCCAAAAGGAATCTTGTATTAATTTCACCTCCAACACCTCTTCTACCACTAGTTCTAAAGTCGTCTGGGAGTAGATTCGGAAAGTCAGTGGGAAGTATGCTTCCCATCCCCTTTCCATCTTGCTCTCCAATGGCCAAGAAGTTGCTGATATACGAGGCATCACTGATGCTCTCGGGGAGTCTTTTTCCTATTACTCAAGCACTTCTGTTTCCTCCCCTGCCTTCTTGGCTATCAAGTCTCGAGCAGAGCAATCGCCTCTTTCCTTTTGAGCCGATCGTCTTTACGACTATAACTGTCCCTTCACACTGGTGGAACTTAAACTTGCTCTTCATCGGACTGGCAGTACATCAGTTGGATCCAATGATATCCACTACGAGATGCTGCGCCATCTTTCTTCTGCCTCTCTTGCTTTCTTCTGGTATTCTTTAACCGGATCTGGCAAGAGAAAGTTTTTCCAGATGCTTGGTGCCAGGCTATTGTTCTACTTTTTTCTAAGCCTGGGAAAGATCCCAAGATTCCTTCTAACTATCATCCAATTGCTTTGACTAGCTATCTCTGTAATGTTTTGGAGAGGATGAGTAATGCACATGTTGGAGTGGACCACGGCAAACTGTTTTACCTTTTCTTCAAAAACCGTTTGCATGCACTTTTGCAGCCAACGAGGCTTGCATCCCGATCCCGAGCTCTGTCTTGGTTATGTTGCTCTTCTCGTGGTTCCCGAGGCTAAGTTTCTGGGACTTATCTTTAACCATATGCTCACTTTCATATCACACATTAAGCAGCTACGTGTCAAGTGTACAAAGGTACTGAACATCCTCTGTGTCTTCTCTTCCACCTCTTGGGGAGTGGATAATTGTTCTATGCTAAAGATCTATCGTGCCCTCATATGATCCAAACTGGATTATGGGTCTATGGTTTGGCCAGGGCCTCTGCCTTGAAGTTGCTGGACCCCATTCACCATCAGGGGCTTCGGCTCTGCATTGGGGCTTTCCACACTTCTACAGTCCAGAGTCTGTACACTGAAGCCAATGAACCTCCTCTTCACCTCCGCCATTTGTAACTTTCTCTGCAATATGCTATCAAGCTTCGATCTTTGCCACAACATCCCACTTGGGGTTGTGTCTTCCTTCCTCAGTGGGCTATGCTTTTTCGTTATCAACAGTCTTCTATTCCTAATTTTGACCTTCGCATCCAGGAACAGCTGGCTGAATTGGATCTGTCATTGGATGACATCGCTGTCCCCAGTGATTAACTTATTCCGTCATGGCTTGTCACCATCCCCTTTTGTTACCTGTTATCTGAGGAAGGCTGATACCCCCGATTGGAAGTACTGTCTTCTCTTTGCTGAACATCTTTTGAACCATTCTTCTGTATCCATTTATACAGATGTTTCGAAATCAGATGACTGTGTGGGTTCTGCCATGGTTTGTTCTGGCTCGGTGGTTGCTCACCGAATCCTCTCTACAGCTTCTGTGTTCACTGCCGAGTTATATGCCATTTCTCTTGTCCTGGATCAAGTAGAAGCTGAGCAGTACACTGATGTACTATTTACACTGACTCTCTCAGTTCTCCACTGGCCCTGGAACTCGCTTAACGTTAGTTCTCACCCTGTTCTCGTCGATATTCTACATCGACTGGCCCATCTTTCTTTATCTTCCATTTCTATTCAGTTTTCTGGACACCTGGTCATGTCGGTATTCGTGGGAACGAGCTCGCTGACACCTCAGCTAAGTCTGTCTACTCTGGTGCCATCATGGCCGTGCCTGTGCCATACATGGATTACGGTCCTGTATTCAAGGCACGGCTACGCATTGGTCACAGTTTTTAACTCATATTTTTCTTTTATCTGGCTCGGACCCAACGTTGTGACACTCTCGTGTCGTTGATATGAGCATAAGCGACGGCCCCATTTTGGACAAGTATTTTATATAGATTTACCTTTGACATTGGACAATGTCATTGGCGATTGGTGACACTGTCCAACTTGATTGTGTCTTTAGCTTTTTACAGGTCATTGGCCTCTTTCGATGTATTTAACATTTTAGCTGTTTATTTGTACATTGTTTACTTTTACGTTGATTTATGTTTACCTTTTTTAGCCTTTTACTCTTGATGTTTTTACTCGTTTGGTGAAGATAGCCAAGTTGCTTTGCGCCAGTAACACCAAACACCATCACCATCACTATCAAATTTTAAGACTAAATTTTAAGTCGAAAATAATGCAAGAATTATAGAAGGCGACAGGAGTAAAAATGAAACACAGTATTCCTTATAAACCTTAAACAAATGGGATATACGGGAGCTACAAAAAGATAGCATTTGAATTAAGATGCATAATAAAAAGCCAAGGACTACCCTTTGACCAAAATATAAGCTAAATATAGTCAATGAATAAATTTTCACTACAGTAGATACTACATAGACGAAACGACTAGTCTATATTCTAACCTGGGCAAATTCCACTATCGACTTAAATTTGATTAAAAACAGAACAGAAAATTAGTGTACATAAATGATCCATTAGAAAATTCATTGAAACTGGACGTAGGCAGTGTACTAAACTTTAACTGACACAGAGTATAAAGCATAGACAAGAACTACATTTTATCTAAGATATAAGCTGTGTATAGGCAGGAATGTATTTTAACTAGGACAATAGATAACAACAAACAAAGACTTAACTATAACGAGCGTATAAACTACATGTTAATATAATAAAATAAAGAATTGTGAACGCTACAAATAAAGACTCTTAGAGACAGCTTGTTACGAAATAAAAACTTATGGTAGACCTGGTTTAATGTGGAATACTGCAGTTAAATTTTCAGCAGGGTTATATGCCGAATATTTATATACCACGTATAATCTGATATACTCGCCAATGAGCTTTTATACCTGATCCTCCTTGAATATTTGACATTTCTTTAAATATAGTTTTAAAAAATGCAATATTTCTTGTCAAAAGGTAGGTCAGAAATAATTTAAAGAGAATATGCTGTTTTTGTGTCGTAATGTTTTTATGGGTAAAAAAAATAAAAACCTACATTTGAGTTTCAATTCAAAACTTCGTTAACTTTTCACATTAAAAATGCATTGGCTAGTAATACTAGACACTAAAATCTATGCAAATATAATCGGCAAATACTACTTTAAAGAACACCTTATATGTCTTATGTACTTGGAAATGTGTATCACAGATGTATTCTGTTTTACTTAGATTTATGCCCCCCAATGGCACAGCGGTATGTCTGTGGACTTACAATGCTAGAAACCGGGTTTCGATACCCGTGGTGGGCAGAGCACAGATAGCCCTTGTGTAGCTTTGTGCATAATTAAAAACAAACAAACAAACAAAAACAAACTTAGATTTATATTATGCATGTTACAAGTTCTACAGACCAGAAGTTCTACTCAAAGCCTGCCAGTTTCAGTACTTAACGGCTTTGTTTAATACAAATATGACATAATGATATTGAAAGTCAGTAGTTTTGTGATTTTCTGTGTCTGAACTTATCTATTCTCTTATAACGTATTTGTATTTGTTAAACCTTGAATTGGCCCGGCATGGCCAGGTGGTTAGGGCGTTTAGTGGCGAAAACTATGGTAAAAAGTAGTTTTGGTGCACAAATACATTCATATATGCAGTTCACAAAAGTTAAAAGTTATCGAATAATTTACTTTAATGTGATCATAAAATATATATATTTAAACAATTCTATTTATTGAAGCAACCAAGTAAAGTGAACAAAACATTAGCAGATGTCACTAGAGTGTTTGAGCATTTTATTTCAATAACAATCAGTAACAGGTCACTTATGTGCTCTAGAGTCATCTCTGCTATTAGCTTGTTCCTTATGAATTTCAATGTCAAAAATGATTTCTTCAAGAGCATGAACTTGTTGGCAAAGATAGTAGGAGTCAATAGAGAAGAGAGACAAGTAATGCTCCACCATCAGCTGGAATTTCCAAATCCCTAAGTAATCAGAAAAAGTCTATATTTGGGAATGACATCATCAACATCTAGATCATTACGTAGAATCTAATTGGTTTCATACAGTTTGACTAAGTAGTCTACTGATCTCAGCTTCTGTACTGAATCGACTTTGAGAGTGTGGACATCAAGATCCACTATCTCGTGAAAACAAAAACTAACTCTTTATTGATTTTTTTCAGTCAGATTAGTTTTATAGCACCAGTATTCGTCGATTCGACGAGAAACTTTTCTTCTCTATGGTTCAGAATACCAAAATGCAATATTGATGCCGTCTGCCATCTGTTAAGCTCTGTTCCAATATTCCCTAAACTTCATGTCATTTCGCTATTAATCGAACCTCCAGTAGCACAGCAGTATGTCTGCGGACTTACAACGCTATAATCCGGGTTTCGATACCCGTGGTGGGCAGAGCACAGATAGCCCATTGTGTAGCTTTGTGCTTAATTACAAAGAAACAAGCTATTATTCGAGCTCAGGTACCATTGGCTCGACTTTAACAAACACGGATAATGCATTCGTGGATACAAATTGGAGATTTTTTGAGATTATTGGTTATGCAATTAATTACTTAAATGTTGTTAGACATAAACAAAGTATAAAATCCAAGGTTTCTCCAGAGCCGCCACTTTGCTAAAAGCCATGGACCTTAAACTTTGTTTTCCAGAGCTTTCAGTCAAAAGACCTCAGTGATGCTTGCCAAAGTTGACTTTACAACCATGATCGTTCTTCTTAAAGCAGCACAGTTATCAACATTACTAAATCAGCTAAAAAATTAAGTTCAGTTGTTACGTTTGACGCTTAAATTATGCGCCATTATTTCATTAATAGTAAAATGTTGATATTATCTTTTCTATTTTTATTATCTTATTTTTCAAAGAGCAAAATAAAACTACAAAAAAATTAGGAGACCCAAGCCACTGCTTTCAATATATTTATAATATTTTACATACCTTCTATATATCTGTTGTGTTTAATTTAAAACAAGATGGAATCATTAATAGCAGCGGCACTTTAAATTATTTTAGGCAGGATTAGAGTAAATTAATCTATGAGACCTTTGTTTCCTTTCTATTAGTTATATTTTTGTGCGTCAGCAATACCAAGTGCGAATACCTGATTCCATTATATTACTCCTCTCGATCTCTACCATTCTACTGTCAGATTGAAATTATTTTAGGCAGGATTAGAGTAGATTAATCTATGAGACCTTTGTTTCCTTTTTATTAGTTATATTTTTGTGCGCCAGCAATACCAAGTGCGAATACCTGATTCGATTATATTACTCCTCTAGATCACTACCATTCTACTGTCAGATTGAAATTATTTTAGGCAGGATTAGAGTAAATTAATTTATGAGAACTTGGGCGTGGTTAAATACATCACTCGAAAGGGTTTGATCTCCTGAGCCCGAAACTGTGATTAGATCTCAAATCGGTCAAGAGATGACGGAGCCATGAGCAAAAACTCAGAGCCATTCTATGAGCCGCCAGGCTAAAAACCTACATTGTCAGTAAAAATTAGGAAGTGTTTAGGTTAAAATCGGGACCTAAGTATTGTTTATTATGTCTTTATACGCAACTTAGTAGGAGAAATATTAACATAAGAGTATTCCTTGAAATACTCAAAATCTTTCAAATTTTCATCTACCACAACCATAATTTTAGATTATAGAGTATAAGTGATGTTGGGAAAAAAGCATTACAGAATAGTTTAAAGTCATCGAATTAGATATGGGCGTCTTCAGCTCTTCATCATATAAAGTGAGTCTAGCAGACTGTCAAAACGTAACACTATTACACGTAGATAATCAATCATTTAGTGTATAAATGACGTTGGTACCACTAAATATGTTCTCTTTTTCTGTTGATAAAGTCACTAAACAGCCCGCACACATAGTTAACTTCAAAAATCAACAAATGTTATGAGGGGCGGCTATCAGGCAGTAATGTCAGATAAGAGACAGATCCCAGCCTTTCTAAAATAGGCACAGCGTTCTAAGCAAGTATACTACTAATAAAACATTCAGCACTTTAAATCTCAAGAATGAAGACGATCTCAGAGATAAAGAAAAGGTTATCTAAATATATCCAAAAAGAAGTGCGATATGTCTAAGTGACGAAAGCACCCAATCAGCATGAGCTACGCGATGTGTCTAAGTGACGAAAGCACCCAATCAGCATGAGCTACGCTAAACACGAACAGGTGAGGAAAACGCGATGTGTCTAAGTGACGTAAGTACCCAATCAGCATGAGCTACGCTAAACACGAACAGGTGAGAAAAACAAAAGGCTTTCCTCAGATTGCCAAAATAACAACAACAACAAAAAAAAAACGAGTTTGAATTAAAATTCAACTAAATACATGATGGAAAACATACTTTTGTCTATGCACGTAAAGGAGTGTTATTTTTGTTTGTTTGTTTGTTTTGAATTTCGCGCAAAGCTACACGAGGGCTATCTGCACTAGCCGTCCCTAAATTAGCAGTGTAAGACTAGAGGGAAGGCAGCTAGTCATTACCACCCACTACTCTTTTACCAACGAATAGTGGGATTGACATTATCACGCCCCCACGGCTGAAAGGGCGAGCATATTTGGTGTGACGGAGATTCGAACCCGCGACCTGCAGACTGCGAGTCGAGCTCCATAGCTACTTGGCCATGCCGGGCCTGTGTTACTTTTAAAAGTGATTAATCTGGTCATCATATATTTATAAGTACGTCATGTTTACAATGCTAAGAAACGAGAAAAAAAAACATAACTGCCACGAACGTGTATAAATTTGATATTAATACGTAAAAAGATAATCTGGCGGTAATAGGAATCTTCTCACACTTAGAGCCAGGCGTAGTGGGGAAAATTTTATATTTTAAATCAGAACAGCTGAAGGCTTCAAGAAGAATAATCAGTTCACAAATTTAGTAGAAACACATTTGTTATTACTCATAAGCCTCTGCGAAAATTTAAATATTTAACAGAAATGCCCTTATCAAAAACTCCTATGTTTTTGTCAAATTTCACAGATTTAATAGCTTTTTCAAAAACTCTTATTGTATAAGCCTATGCTTCTTTGAAAATTTACAGATTTAATAGAAATGCCCTAATTAAAAAGTCTCAGGCTTGTGAAAAAATAAACATTTTTGTATCCTTCAATACAGATGCTAATGGTGTAGTTTAATTAATAATATGAATTACACTAATAAAGTTGGTTAGCTAAATTTTATTACAGTTTGAATGCACTCGCCAGTTGATGCATAGCGACTGCAGGGTATTAATAAAAATGTAATATATATATAGTAAGCCGTTCCAAAGTGACTATTTACAAGTGCCTTCGAAATTGCATATAATTATGAAATTTAATGCATACATATGACTCAAAGAAGCAAAAGACACAACATTGGCATAAAGATTATAAAAGAGAAAGCTGGTGGCAATACTCTTCAGTCCTCCAGCAAGGGCCCAAAAATTTAGTCATGACTTTTTAACTTTCTAATACCTTTAAAATTATTAAAAACTGAAATATGGCTGTATTCAAACTCATGTTTCTGCTCGCCTTGCTGGATCTCTAACTAATTACAGCATTTGTTGTCAAATGCTGCAAGCTTCAGTTTTTATTTAATTGGAATCCTAAGAAATCAATATTTTTAAGGCTTAGTTTTCATTACTTCAGATAATCTATATTAGTGAGATTGACCTGTGCGATAATTAATACTCCATATTCATGATATTCTGAGTGTCGAGTAATCCTATATCCCCTATGCTGGCTCCATCCCAAATCTGATTAACTTTTATACCGCAAGTGCTACACAAAACAAAAAGTTTTCAGTATGACAGAATTAGTGTCAGAATCAGTGTAGATACTTTCGGCACTGGTGTTGGTAACCAAACACAACATGTTTAGTCAATTACGTTGAAACGTCGTTTATAATATCTTAAAATGATTCTTGTTGTCTGGTTGATAACAGTTTTGCCAATACATTCAAATATCATAATATGCAATAAAGCTAGATATTCACCCCTAAATTTTGCAAAGAAAAATTCAGCTAATCTTGATATTTATCTTTTTCTGTATACAACAAAGAACATATTTTTAATAAACATATTCAGCTATCAGAGTTCAATTCAGAGGTGATAATTTAGTCCGTTTCAAATTCAACTCGCTTTTTAATATTAAAAACAAGCCTATTGTTTTAGTAAAATAAACTTGCCTATGTATTAACACTATAAAAAAGCAATTTATTTTGAAATATAATTTATCTAAGAGTTATCAGAATAGAAAAGGTTTTTGTTGTTCCATATCAAAATGATACTTTTTTTTTAAATTCTGCTCAATAAATATACAAATGTGAATATATAGTCATTGAAATACAATAAAAATATATTTTATATAGTTTTGATCCGGATAATTAAGAGTAGTGATAAGTACTTGCTCCGTATGTTAGTCGAGTTTCTTATAATTTTTTTCTCTTGCTTCTATTTTTTTACTTGACTTGAAAGTTAATTACTTCTAATGAGTTTATCAGCATTAGTCAGGAAATTTAGACCGATTCCACGTTACTTGATAACACATAACTGACTTTATTCGTGGTTAGAGACGGATTGCTGTACCCTTGTTTGGTCAAGATGTTCATTGTGAAATGCTGAAAAAAATACTTAAGATCTAACTGAGATACACTTACAGTAATAAACATGTCTGAGATAACCGACTTGGAGAATAAAAATGGTTACACAGAAGCAGTGTCGCTCAAACCGTAAGACCTAATGTACTAGATTGGAGTCATCTAAATAAGAATAAAACATTAATCTCTTGAGATGAACGTCAAAGAATGAACCTCTACTTTCTTTGACTAGAAGTCGCATTAAACAAAAACAGGTTTTGTTTTGTTGTCATTTTTAAATTGCATGTATGCTTTGTTCGATACAATTCCAACGGTAAGAATGAGTGTTAGAAATCGGGGTTCGAGACCCGCGGTAAGAACAGACAGATAGCTCACAGTATAGCTTTGAGCTTAAAAACAAATATTCGTACACCCCACACACTAAGTTAAGTTATGCTTTCGAGATTTTTCGTTTGCTCTTTAAATTTAGTAAAAAAAAAACTAAAAACAAACACCATGAAGCTATTTTAGAAAAACGGATGATATTTAAGGATAATACGTATTAAATTAGCACTAGAATGTTACAATGTGACGCCGCATTCGATGAAAGATGATGCCATTATGGAAAATACATTACGTATTTACGAAACTAATTTATTCCTACAATCACCCTTTCCGTCGCACAGCGTCATGCCAAAGTAGTCTTGAAACTGTAGTAATTAGGTTTTAATTACGAGTAATAGTATATTTTGAATTAAAAAAAATAATAAAGATGAGAGAAGCGTCAACTGCTTCTCGATGACTAGTGTAATTAGTGAAAAATTTATTTTTTAAGAAATGTATCTACGAAGAATAATTATAAACATTTAACTTTATTCACATAAAAAATTTTAATGTGAAACCACGAGTTGACAAAGGCCTGTATAGGATGTATACGAGAAGACAAAAAAATGAAATATTATATTGCTCTGCAAGCAAATTCAGTTTCAATCACACTTGTAAATGTTTCTCTCAACTTAATTTCAAACTGAACTGACAATGTTTAATATCACCAACAGCTTGTAGTGACAGGAGTTATTCTCTTGAGACTGTTTGGAATTAGTCGTTATGGAAGAAAGGTTGAATTTTTGAGGAACTTGCTTGTTTTTAAAGAACATTTTCTATGCAGTGACTTATGACAGACAAAAGATAGATATGAAATGCTATTTTCACATACCATGAATTTTAAATCCATGAAGAAGTAATTAACTGCGGTGCTTTTGATGAGTCTGGTTAGCTTTCCTGCTTCGACAGAAAACGCGTTTTAGGTCGCAAAGTTGAATTTCTTGTACTCCAAGCAAATAGCTTTATAGATTACCTTTGTCTCTCGTATAACCAGCTCAGCTGCAAGGCGACTGTTGGGATTAAAAGATAAATCCGAAGTACTAGTAACATACCTCTTCTTTGAAATCTGTAATGAACTAATAAATGAGAGTGTGGTAACATGTGCAGTCGAGCGTGATTTTCATCACTAAAAAATAGTCTGATCAATTCCACAAAAGTAGTCTGGTTACTCTTCAAAAAGTGGATTCCGGATACAATTGTAGCCACATAAAGAGCTGAAAAACGTGCCTGTCTTATTCTCTACAGAGTAAAGAAATAATAAAACTTTCTAGGTTTTTAGGGCAATTCACATAGTTTAGCTTACATTTGTTTTCCTTTGTATAGTTTATCTTTTGCTACATAAGGGGTTCGAGAAAACGTCTGTATACTTAAACTAGGGATTCAAGTGAATATATATATATATAATGATTAAATTATTGAGATTAGGGCTTTTATAAATTAAAAGTTTTTAAATATGGTCCTTAGAAATGTCATAAAATCCTAAATTTCCTAATATATGAGTGTTTAAATTCCAATAAACATTATGAATATACTTACAAGGGTAGCGCCTTACGTCTTATGACATTCAAATACATTGTGTTACGTATTAGAATTTTAAATGGTCTGAAATTGA
>NW_013668192.1:79029-91143 GCF_000517525.1 Limulus polyphemus | reverse complement strand
ATTTAGTAGTTAAATTAAAGCCGATATATTGCTCAATTTACGATATTTGCGAACAAGATTGATACACACCATCTTCGTTTTTAACACAAATACGTTTTGATATACACACAACAATACAATTTACAATAACAATTATTACAAATAGTTATTACAAACAAAGATTTATAAACAAAAGTTTTACAAACGTACAAACAATATCAAATCTTCTTTCTAGTTTGGAACTTCCTTAATATCTTATCGAGGGTTTACGATGAGCGAGTTAATACGAGTTGATGTAAGTACGATTCGCCGGGAAGCTAGCTAGCTTTGTCCTTGGCCACACACGCTGAGTTTTTGTCCTTCGTTATTCACTAGTCACGAGCGCTGAGTCTTTCTTGGTGGATTTACATAACGTTTTCGTAAAAATACTAATGTCAAATGAGAATCCACGGAAATTAAATAGTTTGTAATGTTCGAACTTTGTAAAGATTCCTGGTCAAATATCTGAAGCTTTCCGATTGATAAGCATTATGACAATCACAGTTATAGCTTTAGAAGTTTATAGCACGTTGATTATAGCGAACTACTAATAGACACTCTTCTTTTGGCGCATCTCGTTGGTTGTATTTATAGGCGGGGGAAGGTTTTCTAGAAAATTTAGATTACATAACAATACTGAGCTATATTTAAACGTTTATGTATATGGATATATTGTTCAGTCCTACTCTCGAGAATCTTCGACAACTTTGGAGAATAGGCGAGAGTTTCACAATACATATCTAACACTACAAGCTAGCATGTTTTTAAATATAAACTTAATCTAAGCAACGTTCATATTAAAATAAATACATAACAACAAATTCGTTACAATTGAATTACGTTTACTTAAAATGTAAACTTAAACTATTTTTTCATAATAAACGTTTGTTTTTGCGACATCTGTTAGAATATTTTGGAATAAAGACCATAGGCTAGTTATCACTTGTATGTTTCGGTCGTTTGAAAAGATTAAAGAATTGCACTCTAAGTCTAAGCGCTACGTAAACGCTGATCGAAAGATGAGGGCAAAGGACTTATTAGGTGACTTCATATTACAAGTTTCAAGTTATTTTCTAAATAAAAAACACTGTCTCAGAAATTTTATTTGACAAGGTTGCTGTACAAAATAAAGAGATTCTCCAAGGTTTATTATATGAAATTTGTTGTACACTATATGTAGCTACCTTATAAAGCCTAAAATCAATGTTACTGTACATCAATAAAAATTCCATAAAGCCTACTTCAAACTTGGTGTGTAATATATAGATATTATATACAGCCTGCTTGAAGTTTACTGTGCAATATATATATATATATATATCGCAATACCGTTATCGGTCCTGGTTGTCAAATTATTGTCATAACGGATAATGCCTGTAGTAATAGCACCCAAATGCGTTGGGGATATCTCATCTGTCAGACAATATCCAAACGCCGATGTCAATCTAGTCAGCTGTCATGGACAATCATAAAAAAATCACCAATCAAATAAGAGTAAGAAGCTGAGTGCCTACACCCACAATGTCTCAGCTTCTACTGCCATTTACTGTCTATAGCCAGTTGTGGGAAGGCAGTTACCCTTAAATTTCTTAAAGTAGAAATGAATTGAAATAAAGCCACCCTAATATTTCTACTAATTAAACTCCCAAATTCCACCCTTACAAAAATATATTAAATAGACCTATAAAATATTGAATAGGACTATAAGATATTAAATAGAATTATACACCCTACCTTAAAAGTTCTTATATAGTTCTAACTCCCAACCTCCTCCTTTTCTCCTGAAGATTTATTCAAGTATAACACGGGAACGTTAGTCTTTCCGTCCCGGTTATACTGAATAAAATTACTAGAAAAATTATTATTAGCTACTTATAAGCTCAAATATCTAACTCCCTCTATATTTTATTTATAATATATTTTCCTTAATCGATAGTTTAGTTTGTAAAATATTTTTGTATTTATTAAAAAATAAAGTAATGTATTTCTTTAATTGCCTGTCTCTATAGCCAATATCTTTCAATTTATTTTTAATAATAAAACATTATCCATAAATAATTATAGTTATTACATACTATTAAGAATCGTTTTAGTTGAGATATAATACTATCTTTTACCATGATACACGGAATAACACAGTTAGGTGTGGGTAGACCAACAATGGGAAAATTAAATTATCTTCTTTTATCCAAAATACTCAACTGCACTGTACCTTCTATAAAAGTAATGTCCAAATCTAAATAATTAGCATGGACCTCATTATTATTATTATTGCTTCTTTCTATTGTAAGTTCTGTTGGATATATTAGGTTTGGTGTAAAATTCATATTATTTATAGATATTAAATCATCTATGTGACGGAAAGTGTAAATGTATAACTTAGGATTTAAAGTCTGCTTCATAAAAGATACAGATTGGCCATATTTGAAGAGAAGTTCGTTCCCATTGGAATACCCACCGTTTGCTTATATACTTACTCGTTGAAAATAATATAACTGTTATAAATACAGAAATGGGGTATATTTTTACATTGAATTCCAGTAAACTTCAATTTGGGTATAGTTATTTCAATATTTATAAAGTTATCAAGCAAATCATTGAAAACCCTGATTAAATCTTTTAGGTCTATCTTTGCAAACAATGTACTGAAGTCACATGTAAAAATAGAACTGGCAGTTTTTGAAGAATTTAAATTATTTAAACATTCCAAAACTGGAATGTTATTTTTCAAGATCGCTTTTATATGCGGAAATATCTGTTAGCTGAGTTCTTGCACAGATCTTAAAATATAACGTTCATAAACGAAAACATCGTCACGTGTAGATCTTGAAAGTCGAGTTGCTCAAAACTTGAAAATAGCGTTGATAACTGGACCAATTGTTGGTTGAGATGTTGCAAAGGAAATATCTGCTGAAGCTTTTCGCCAGACACTAATCATAGCAGAACCGTCTGGAAAATGATCTATAGGAAATAGTACAGCTTATAAAATGAGTCAGATCAGCCTAGGCCAGTAAAGCAATCCCTGATTGGCATGTTTTTAGCCTATCAGAAAATGTCACAGACCTACTGAAGGATGTGTAGATTGTATTCTTTTTGGCGGCAAAGGACAGGTTTATGTGTGTGAAAGAGTATGAAAGAACAAAATTTACCATGTCGCTCCTGTAAAACAAAAGTTCTAACACCAAAATGTGAATCAGCGACTGGCCAGCATTTACTAGTGAACCCGACTTGTGCTGACAACTACATGGATAGCAGGTTTGAAATTATTGCAAATGGTCTGTCAACCTTTCATCTCTATATTTTGGAAGCTACCTTTATTAAAAGGTAAATTTTGAAATTGCATATAAAAATGGTAAATTCGTACACAAATAATCTGTATGGATATTCCATTTTTAATAGCCTTCTTTAAATTAATAATAACGTTATTTTAGTAAAAGTATTTGTGGTATTAATTTCATTAAGTAAAATGTGTGCATATAACTTTTACACACAAAACTAAAATTACAGCCAACTTTATCAATCGGAGTAATAACAAATTGTTTTTGAATTTATTTTATTTTATTTTTAAAGACATTGAAAGAAATATCTAATTTATAACGACATAACCGATTTTTAAGAAAATAATAAATTAATATTTCCACTCAAAAAAGAAACATGACGGATAATAGGATTGTTTATTTATCTTAAGAATATATTCATCAATATTATTTTTTTATCTTTTAAGTCTTAAGATTTCATATATTTTAGGTCTTTAATATTGATTGTAATTCTTTATCTTTGACAACTTCTAAATTTCCTGTAACTATATGATTATGAAAGACATCTTTAAAAACACTATTATTACAGTTACAAGGTAAGTTATCAACTTCTATTTGATCAAAATCTTAAATGCATTTTTTATAGTTAAAGAGAAGAGGTCCTATAGGTTTATTATATTTAAAACTGACGATCGGTTGAAACGATTTGATGGGAAAAATATCTTCTTGAATACTTTTATGAATCAGGGAAGGTAAATATAAATCATCATAAACTTTACGTTTAAAATCAATTACTATATAAGATTTCTCTTTTTATCTTTACTGAAGTGTATACGATTCCACTTTAATCTAAATTTAATTAGATCTATAATAAAGTCTTTAACATGAATATTTTAAAACTCAAAGATCAACAAATATTTTGACAGATATTTGAGTTTTGCATTTATTAATTCAAATACTTGTTTTATTATAAATTTCACCAGATTAACAGATCTGTCAAAAAACAGAGTCCAAATTTTTGCAAAAACTTTAAAAATCAATTTATTTATTTCTATTTTTACCTTTACCTCTATTTTTACTTTGTTTATTCCTACAATATTTATTTGAAATAAATTTCTGATACAGGAATCTTTATTTATAACTTCAGCAGTTTTATTTTGAAAGCCCTGATTTAATCCATAAGAGTAAAGAGTTTTTTCTTTCAGAATATGATATTCTTCTCGATCTGTTAAGAAATTTGTATTGTAGGTTTTTTTCTAATGTAATAATCTTTACATTATAAAATCAATGTTTATTAAAATGGTTTATTTCTATCGAATGAGGAAAAACCCTTATTACTTTGTGTTCTATGTAGGTTAATCCTTAGATGTAAAGGATTAGTTGTTTGTCCTACATATTTAAGTCCACATATACCACAAGTTAATAAATTAACCTACTATTAAAAAAACTTTAGCGCCTTTTTTTTAATCTGAGTAATTGTTACACAAGCGTGTTGTTAGCTGTTGATATTGTGTGTTCTGTAATTTACTTAGGTGTGAACAAATCGTCCATTTTCAAACTAAGAAATGCTACATTAACATTCCATTAAAGCCACAATTAAATAACATTAGCACGCCGTTCGTGATAATTATACCTTCAGCATATTAAATAGCCGTAAAACTTTTACAGCATGAATACGCATATGGTCGAAAGTAATTACAAGCTTCGACAAAATCGTGTAGTACATTACTTGAACAGATTTCCCCTCCTCCCAAAGAAACTATAATGAAAAGTCGTTCTTCGGGGGAGAACACTGATTATCTGTATTATAAAAGACCTGTATCCATTAACGTAATGAAAGAAATTGGCTTTAGGCATCTTTCTCTTATCACAAATTTTAAACCTGTACCAAGATGGAATATTATCAATAATTTTATGATCTGTAGTTTCATCCTGTGTGGTTCATCCAGATATCCTGATAAACAGAAAACTAGAAAGAAATATAAAAAAATAACTCGTAATTGGAAAATAATCATAAAATTCTATGTAAATGACACTAAAATCGAAACATTAACATAACAGTACCTAATTAATATCATTTCAAAATCAAAATCAAATTTTATTGTAGATATCTCTTTCAAACAATTCACTAGATAGATAGACAGTCTGGGCCATGCGCAGAAACTTAAAATGTGTATATGTATAAACCATATTAACACACTCACGTGCATAGAAATAAAAAAGCATTACACTCACCAAAATAACCAAATCAATATACATGTAGATAGTTATTGCGTGGGATAGGCTCTTAGGCTTACCACTGAGCTAGAAAGCTGTAAAACTCTTTTAGTGTTTGAGACATTATCATATTATAAAACTGTTAAAACACACTTATTACACTATTTATGGCAAACTTTTTGTCATTCTTTTATGGCGTTAAGTAGAGTATTAGTGCTAGCATATGTTTGTTTTAGTCTTTCAATTATCCCATTATTTGTTATATTACATTATTAAGTTAATTTTAACGTCATCGTATTTTATGAGTATTTTTACTAAAGAGAAAAGTTGTTTAAAAGAATTTTATATAGAGAGAGTGAGTTGATAACTTTGAAGAGAATCGTACACAATTTTAGGATATTCATGTGCAAATCATAAGCGCGAGATAATACGTCTCACTCCCAACAAGAAAGAAATTGGAATTAATTTTCCAGCATGAAAGCGTGTTTCAATTCTTCTTTTTTTTATTAACCGTAAAAGATATTCTCGTTAGCTCTTCCTACTTCAGATTATTTTACTACATAGTTTATTTTAAAAGATAAGACTGTGATTAGAAGTGATCAATCTTCAGCGACGCCGCCTAATTCAAGCGAATATTGATGAGAATTGTAAGCTGAAGCAAATACTTTGGAATATTCATTATCTATCAACAGATTCCCAGATAACGTCACCAGTTTTGTTTGGCTTAGAGAAAAAAATATCCATTATATAATGTTCTTGGATGAATAATCACTAGAACTGAAGAAAAACGCAAAAAAAAACTCAACTGTACAGTTAGTTTTAGCTATTTATTATGAGGTTTGTTAAAATACAGTACTCTCACTGCAAACATTCATATAATATGAATCATAAGACGCATTTCAATAAGATATTTGGTTGATTTCAGAGACAGGGAACTGGAAGTTTAATGTAAAAAAATTACAAGTATCATTACATAATTTTTCTTCCTTTGATCACGAATATTGTGAAATTCGTAGAGAAAGAAATATTCCCTTTTCGTCAAAATTCAGAAAGTTGGTAAAAATATAAGATGCATTATCTTAAATAACTCTGCAGTTAATAATTCAGAAGCCCCTAGTGGCCCAGCGGTATGTCTGCGGACTTACAACGCTAGAAACCGAATTTCGATACCCGTGGTGGGCAGAGCACAGATAGCCCATTGTGTAGCTTTATGCTTAACTACAAATAAACAAATAATTCAGAAAAATAAATTAGTAATATTAATGTTACGCATTGTTTAAGTACTTATATAAGAACTGGTTTACTGTGAGATGTAAAAGACAATTTAAACACCACACATAAAAGAAAAGTCATCCCAGCAATCTGGATAAAGTTTGGAAACATAAATAAACAAACGTACTGAATTTTGGTGAAATACGAGAAAAAGAAACAGCTTAAACTTTAACTTGTGTTTGTTTTGACTTATTATATGCGACAGAGGTTACTTATGCAAAGTTACGGCAAAACAAGCTTGTAACGATGTATTACTTAAAATCATTTTAGTATAAAAATATTAAAAGTATTTTTCATATAAAAAGGAGTTTAAAAAAATTATATATTATTTGCGGAAACAAAATCATTCACTTTTAGTTGAATTCTTTATTTATTTCAAATCATACACCAAATTATCTAAGAATTATATCCGCTTAAACGCTTAAAAACGACATCAGTATATGTGATGTGCAAATGTAAAGTATCTACGTAAGAAAAATGCTGGATAGTTCAGCAAATAAAGGAAAGAACCTCCACTGAAATTAAAATAATGGAATATTAAAAACGGCCACAAAAGAAAGATATTCGGATGTTCAGCACATAGATAAAAACTTGATGTTTAACAAATGAAAAGATTGCTCACTAAAAAAGTTATTAGAACCTTTAGCAAATCACTAAGAAAAATAAACTAAATAACAGTATTACAATGTTCAATAAATTAGTGAATGAAATATTGGAATGTTAAACGAAATAATGAAAATATCTAATAAAGAATGATATTATCCTTCAAGAATTTAGAGGAAATGCCCAAACGTATACGGAACAAAATTAAAATAACTCTGATTTCTCAACTGGCTAAAAAAATATATTTAAATAACTGATTTCAGAATTTCTTATTATTAAAATCCTTAAAAATCGTAAAGTGTTAGGTATCGTTGTAGGTGGAAGCTTGTGATGGTGAAATATTAGGGCTGAAGCCTTTTTCTCACTTTATTATTTGTATTTGTTATATTCTATATTTGTTTTTAGAAATTTCGCACAAAGTTACATAAACACTAGCTGCGCACAACCGTTCCTTATTACAGTTGACAAACTAGAAGGAAGGCAGCAAATTAACAGCACTCACCGCCAACTCGTGGACTATTTTTGGGTGACTGAGGCGGGATCTTATAACTCTTTGGCCATTCTTGTCTGACTGAAGAAAGGGATTTGACTGTTACCCTTACATTACCCAAGGCCCAAGGTGCGGAATGCGTTTTATTATAACGGGATACGAACCATAAACCTTCTGATTCACAATCCCTGTAACCTAATTACTTGTTCACGCCTGGTCCAACATTTTTAAGTTAGTGAAGTCAGATAAATAAAAAATATTTAAGATAATATATATATATATGTGCTATATTTTTATAATTTTAATGCATTATTAATTAATGATCGTTTTCTGCTTACTCCATGTCTGAATAGATAGATCAAAGTCACTATTTGTTTTTTGTCATCACAACCAGGTGGTTTTGTGTAACCTATATTCATCATTTTGACATATTGAAACTGTTTATGTTTTTCTTTTCGAAAACAATTTTATTTCTTTTACGACCTTAATCCCAAGCAGTTTAGGGTCGGTCGGTATTTTTGTAAGTTAAGAATTTTTAAACCCAGTCGGCAACCATATAGGACGAGCATGTTCGGTGACGGGGATTTGGACTCACGACCCTCAGATTGCGAGTCGAATGCTATAAAAACAATAAGAGTGGCAACTGAAAAAACTTTCTTATTTCACTTAAACCTGATGTAAATACTAGTGATTCTTTACTATAAAATGGCAATCGTAATTAATCGCTTAACCTCCAAGGTATCCAAGAAAATTATTTGTTGAGAGTTTATAAAAATTAGGTATATGTGCAATTTTTTGAGCGACAAATTTCATACCTATCTCTGCCCTTGGTGAAAGCCCGACAGAAAGTCTGCAAGTAAAAGTGATCTCTTAGTCCATAATGGGCTTTTTTTTTTGAAGCTCTTGTAATGTACTTTAAATACCTTAACTTAAAGGTTTTGCAGGTTATTTTAAGGAGACTGTACTCCTCCGGCTTTTTCTTCGTAAAAACGCGGAAAACACGCACAAATTTGCTAAAAATGAGCAAAATATTCTATGATGATTTTCAATAGTGTTCGTTTTCCAAGAAAATTGTTGTGAGACAGGGGAAGTGGATCAGTGAGAAGAAGTTGTAGTCGAGAAACTTGGCAAAAATGGCAAAACAGTTACGTCACTTCTTGTTAGCCCATTTCACAGTAGAGATCTGGTCAAGATTTGTACTGTCTGAATTTGGTACATTTAATGCGTGAAATTTAATAACAATCTTGAATCTTGCTCCTACGGAAAACTATATTCTACATCAACAAGTAATAAATATTATAAAAATATTTCAATTATGAAATACTTCTCTAATTTAGGCTTAAACACTTATTCTGACCCAAGTATAAACTGGAAGTTAAATGGTGTGAATGAGGAAAGAGCTGGAAACAAACAATACCAGCAATATCTTTATTCTCCGCGTTGTAGGTGAATATTTTATTACTGTATATTGTGGTTATTATGGGAAACATTGACCTATAGAATTCTGTTGTATTGTGAGATTTGTTCAAACTCAACTAGTTACAATAGCTACTGCAGTAACGATATAGGGTTTATTCTATAAAATATTTTAATTTTTCAATATACGGGAAAGATTAATAGGAATTTATTTGCATTTGGCCTGTTAAGTTAGCAGGCCAAGTTTGATCTGGATCTGTCAGCTCGTTTAGGAGAAGATGCATCTACAGACAGAAAGAAAATTTTCTTTGATATTGGATAGTTACCGCACAGGTATGGTTTAATATGTATAACGCATATGCGAAGAACGCCTGTACCCCGATTTTTATACGGCTAGATAGCTTGTTACTATCGTATCAAAAATATATAAACTCTTTCTCTCTAAAACAATAGCTTCTCACTAATTAATTGATATTTTTCGGTCCTTGTTGTCGTTTTTCTTTCGTTCTTTTTACGTTTGAAATGCAAGTGAGATAAGAATGAAATTATTCTTCATATGACCACAGTTACTTTTACAGATAATTTTACAATAGCTAAATGATATAAAGCATTTTTTAATAGAAAGATATAGCCCAGAGATACTGTTCGTTAAGGTTGTTGCTGGTGCTATTTTTTCTTATGCTTAACTCAAAATACTTAACATTATATTAACAAAAACTAGAATAAATTTCCTGTGTAATGTGGGTTCTCCTTGAGCCGTAAACACAACCTAGAGACTAACACTTAAAACTTACTATAGATTCAACCAGATGTACGAGGTTTAATTAAATATTAATCAAATACTGTTTTTCGAAAAGGTATCCAATCCACTTTTGAGTCAAAATGTTTTTATTTTTTCATACGCTGTTCATTCTTGGAAGAGAAGCGGAAAAAGAAACCTAAAATATAGTCCTTCGGAATTTTTATTCCTTTCAATTTGTTTCTTCTAGCAACTGACTGCACTTTTTTGAAAAGTTTTATCAAATACACTGTATAAAACTGCAGTTTTATTCAGGTTAAGAAATATTTATTGTGTTTAAACTAGTAAAGCCCCGTTAATCCTTAAATTCCCTTCATTATCAGCCTTGATTATCTTGATATGGTTAGTCTTAGCTGAAGTTTTACAATTTATTGCAAACTGAAAGACACGGGATCTCGTTTATACTGTAATCGTACCGTGCTACGATGCGCCTGAGGAACGACCGTATAGCTAATTCAACGCAGTTATTCACACAAGGACAGAGGTATTGGTAATGAAACTGAAGCATTAAATTAGTCTTCTACTTTTAATTATGGCTTAAATGTTTAATTAAAGTTCAGAAAACATATAACTCAAAATCCATGTTATTCTTAACTTTAAACTATTTGATTGCACCTAATACTGAAAAACGTTTGTTGTTAAGTAAAGAGCTACACAATAAGCTATCTGTGCTGCACCAACCACGAGTATCGAAACCTGGTTTTTAGTGGTGTGAGCCCTCAGAACTACCCCTGAGCCACTGGTAAGATGAAAAAACGGTATATGATGATACTCCATGGAGAGTATTTTATTGAAAGTAATAAAATGTTACACTATTTATTACATTTATTTAAAACCGATGTTTCTGTAAAATCTTGCTTTATGTTTTGAAATTCACATTGAGAACAGCTTAAAGAAATCTAAGTGTTCGTTGAGCAAAAGACGAGCCTCCAGTGGCACAGCGGTATGTCTGCGGACTTACAACGCTATAAACCGGCTTTCGATACCCCTGGTTGGCAGAGCACAGATAGCCAGCCCATTGTGTAGCTTTGTGTTTAACTAAAAACAAACAAACAAGCAAAGACGAATAAAATTATTTGTATCGTTTTTAAAAGGATTAAAATAATCATTTGAAAATGCAAATCCATAAAAATGTGTTATTTCTAAAATAAATTTTTGACACATTTCCTACAGTAATCATTTCAGAATAAAAAAAAATCAAAATAAGAAGTGTATTTTATATCCACTTTGTCCCTCATGCTGATCCATATTCCTTTGACTTACAAATGCCATAAAGTACAAGGGATATCTCAGTCTTGGAAATTCTAAATCCCCGAATTGAACATAAGTTTTATGATCTGAGTGTATGAATATTTGCGTCGGAAAGGGCTCTTACATACTCTTCCCAAACGCAGTCCCTTCGATGTGTATTTCTATATCTGATGAGGGGACCTCCAAAGGAAGGTTCTGTCAATACAATTTGCTTTATCTGGGATCCAAACATACACCAACGTGTTTGCTGCGCGTGGCGACCTCTGAAAGGGAGGAGATATTCCTTGTGGTTGAGTGGTGTCAGAGACGCTACAACACACTACTTTGGCCTTGATTTCCTGTAGGCAGGTGGCTCTAGGGACCCTCCCCCAGGGTCAATAAGTTGTTCCTATTAGTGCCAATGTTGGACATTCTTAACGGGTAAATAAGTTTGAGACGACTTGAATGGGCAATGAAGAAAACTTTGTTATAAATGTACATTTCGACATAATTTTGTCGAAGCGTTGTACATTTATAATAAAGTTTTTTCATTACCCATTCAAGCCGTCTCCAAACTTTTCTTTTCTAAAATGTAGGTTCCTCGTCATCAAATTCACAACTGGTGTTGTGGACATTATGTCTGGTGCTGGTGTTTGGATATAGTGCCACGAAACCGTGGTGTTCTAGCTTGAGAGTGTAACACGTCTCCTTTTAGGACTCCATAGTGGGTGGGGTCAGAGGGTACTGAATCATCAGACCCTCCATTCCTATGAGTTCTATGGCCATTTACCCATTTTTTTCGTAACATTTTA
>NW_013668192.1:58452-78151 GCF_000517525.1 Limulus polyphemus | reverse complement strand
AGGAACATTTATAAAGTTCGAACATTACAAACCATTTAACTTCAATGGATTCACATTGGACATTAGTACTTTTACGAATATATTATATAACTTTAGCGGTAAAAGAAACTCCAGCCGTAATCGGCGTATGATCAGTGAAGACCACAGAGATAGCTAGCTCCCTATTGAGTCAACTCGAAATTAACTCGCTCATCGTGAACCCTCGATAAGATATCAAGGAGGTTCCAGATCAGAAAGAAGAATTTATATTGTTTGTAAATTTGTAAAACTTTTGTATATAAATTATTGTTTGTAATAACTATTTGTAATAACCGTTATTGTAAATTGTATTATTGTTTCTATATTAAAATATATTCGTATTAAAAAACGAAAACTATCAATCTTGTTGGCAAATATCATAAATGGGATACATATCGGCATTTATTGAACTACTAAACTAAATTACAATTTAACTCAGTTTTAGGCTGCTTGAAATTGTACTACGTGACACTGTGGTGGCTGAGACAAAGTTATTGAGACTTCTCTTCGACCGTTAGCTGACATTTATTCCATGCATTAAGCAGCTTTGAGTCAAGTGTACACAGAGGCACTAAACATTCTCTGTGTCCTCTCTTCCACTTCTTGGGGAAAGGATACATGTTCTATGCTGAAGATCTATCACGCCATCATTTGATCAAAGCTGAACTATGGATTTATTGTCTATGGTTCAGTCAGAGACTGCTTTGAAGATGTTGGACCTTGTACTTTATCATGGGTTTCAGCTCTCCCCAGGAGCTTTCTGTACTTATCCAGTTCAAAGTTTGTACACTAAGTCGTAAGAACCTTCATTTCACTTCAGAAATTTGCAAATTTCATTACATTATGCTGTAAAACTTTGACCCTTACCACAGAATCCCACCTGGCATAGTGTATTCATGTCTCACTGAGTGTGCTTTTTGGAAATATGCAGTCTGCCACTTTTACATTCGGATTTTGTATTCACGTGAATAAAATTAAGTACTGGGTCTTTCTGAAACTATTCAGAGTTTGTATATAATTTATGGGTTAAACCTAAAACATAACAAAAAAGGAATCCCTAATAGTCGAGGCACTTAAAATTATTTTTTCCTTTTTATTAGCTATATTTTTGTGCGCCTGATTTTATTACTCATCAGGATCTCTACCAGCTTACCCTCAATTTGAAATTCTTTAAGGCAAGATTAGAGTAAATTAATCAATTATACCTTAGGCGTGGTTAAATATATCACTCGAAAGGGTTTGACCTCCTGAGCCCGAAACTGTAATTAGATCTCAAATCGGTCAAGAGATGACGAAGCTATGAGATAAAAGTTTGTAGTTGAAAAAAAAAAAAAACTCGGAGCCACTGTATGAGCCTCTATACCGCGGCTAAAAAAGAAGAAAAAGATAAACTCGATTTTTTTGCGATACTGTGACCTTAGCGTAATAAAACCGTTATTTTGCATTGTATATACTACGATGTTATCGTACCATGTCCACACTTTTCGCTAGATAAATTGTTTAATCAATAACAGTAGATGGTTCGTTTTCTAAATGAAACGTAATTGATGTGTGATTGGAACTTGTAGAGACTTATACTCTGTCAAATAGATTTGAAATGCATAAATATTTTGCTTATGCCAACAACTCTTATCAACATAACCAGACTCCAGGCTAAAGTTCTTAATTATTTTTTCATTTGTTTACTTAATAATTACATATTTACTTAGTCTGATTGAACGTATATGTGCAGATTTTTTAGTTTCTTTTAGAGCAGAGCAAATAGGCTATCTGCACTCTGCCAACAACAAGGATTGAATCCTAATATAACGTTATAAATATTTGTTAAATTGCAAATATGAAGGGCATTGAAAACTAACAGCACGTGCTCTATTTTCCGTTTTTTTTTCTTTCTTTTCTGTAACGCCTTCATGTGCTTTATAAATAGACAATACTTCCTGCACAAAGACCCTCGTTTTTTTTCAGTTACTAACGGAGTGTTCAGCGACAACAAATCGTTTCTGATACTTGTGCTGCTACCTAGTGACGAAGTTTAATACTGTGTAAATGGAATTTTAAAACAATTTGCACTGAGATATAAAAAACCCATAACAAATTACGTAATATTACACTTAAAACAACAAACTTAGCATTTTTAATATATCCTCAAACTTTATGTAATGTCTTGCTGCCTTGCGGTATATCTTAACCATATATTTCTATAAATTATTAATATATTATGATTAAAAGTAGAATAATTAATTACATCAAAACTAAGAAATAAGTCATGACTAAGCCTATCCTGTACAAGCAACCGAACATAGAGGTATTTTAAATTATCAGCACCCAATAAAACAAACCTATAATAATTAGAATGCACTCAGTCATCAACTAGGTAACCTTGCTGTTAAAGATATTTTCAGACGTAAATCCTTTAATATCCCACTAAGTTTGGCCAGTACAGACAATAATATAGGTTATTTTTGAAAGCCATATACTAGACTAATAACGCTAGTTAATTCTTATAAGTATAATTTTTTTTTAAGCATTATAATCAATAATGGTAATAAACGTAATTTTAAAGAAATGGAAGAGTTTATTACTTACGAAACGCATAAAAAAAACAATTGTTTGCTTCTATAAATATCGCATCGCTGAAAAATAAATTTATCTGTCACAAAGTTTAGTGGTTTGACCCAATAAAAGAAATTAAATCTTCGTTAAAATGTTTATATGTATAATAAACAATTCGGACAAAGTTAAATGATTACCATTAAATCACTAATGGGTACTATTACTTGGTTGAGTTCGATCTTAAGAGCAGCTCGAGTTCGTTCATACAGTTTTACAGCTACGTCTTGCAATCTGCTACTTATTTATCTTAAGCCATTCGATAGTTTTTTAGGTTTAAGATTCCCAACTGAAATGCAACACTCAAACCTTTAGCGCTATATAACTCAGAGTTTACGGCTATTTGTATCAATACTTTAGTCTTTACTGCTCCTCGTGTTTATTGTGTATGTGTGTTAATTATTTTAACGCCTCATTTCAGCGAGTTGGTTGTCTTTCTCAGAGAATTTGGTGACTAAATTTTAGTTACTTGAAACGTTATTAGGCAAATAAAATCTTTTTATCGCTTTATTTTCCATCTGAAAAATATATATAATTACAGTCGATGAATGCTCATCACATACAACTTAATATATTTGTTATCTTTCCTAAATTTCTATTTAAACTATCTTATTAAAATGGGACGTAAAGTTTGCATTTTATCACAGCTTATCATCTTCAATAACAACAATTAAAAGACTACTCAGAAAAAAAAATTCTTTATTACTTCACAATGCATCATCTATTTCTTTCAATATTTAAAAACATATACGTCGAAAGCAAAAATGAAAGTGAAACAAGCTTGTCAGAAGTAACCCCCCGAAGATAGTCGTCGGAAACTAGTCTCAGAGGTATATTCTCCCGGATATTACTTACAATTATTGTGTCTATTTGAGCCTATTTTGATGAAGTTGAGGCCAAAATATGATGGAAATAAGGGGAAAAATCACAAAGGAAATAATATGAAAATAAGCAGTTAAATTATCAGCTTAGATGACCTTTTATTTATTACCTTAACTCTTGATCTTACCTTTTCCACCCTTTATCTGTAACCACTAAATTAATCTTAGAAGCTTTATCTATTTACAATGAGCTATTATTTTCCTCTGCCAATCATCTTCTATAACTGAAGTTATATCTGACAATCTTCGTTTGAAACTAAAGAAGTGTGTGGTAATCTTTCCTTATAACTGTTTTTCATCAAATATCGGATGCGGGTTGGCCCTATGATAGAGCTTTGAATTTCGAAACTGGCGAGTTGGGTTTTAATTCGGGTGATACCAAAAAATTTTTCCCGCATTTTAATCTGTGGGTGTGTTATAAGAATGACAGCCACTCCCTTATTATGGATGGTGGGTTTCTAACTGGCTCCCTTCCATAGGGTCAATAGATCAAAATTAGGGTCAGCCACAGATAGCCTTAGTGTTATAAGTACAATTAATTGATATTCTTCTTTTCCAACCGTAGCTCCTTGCCTAACAGTTTATTTTTACAAGTTCAGTTTCTCCTCTGAAATTTGCTCTTAGTATTTATAGTTCTTCATCTGCAGTATCCTTTTAACATCGTAATTTCTAATAAGATCATCCTTATTTACAATTGTAATTCCATAACAACTAAACTTCCCTTAATAATATTGCTTTTCATCTCACACTTCATCATTGAAAACGAATTTCAACTGGACCTATTTTTTTTTACAGTGCTCGTGCGCGGAGATCCAATTGAGCTTTGCTTAACAACGAACAGATAAATCTTTACATTGTTTGATATTTCACAGTTCTAGTTCCTCATTTTAAAGAATGACACCAGAAGTGAAAACGAAAATATCGAATAAAATTTCTTAACAACAAATTTCCTATCTGATAATGTTTAAATCATTGAGAGTCCTCGTTTAGTAACCGTAATTTCCTGAGCGTTCATTATTAAAAATAATAATAATAATCATACAAGTGAAGTTTTACGTTTGAAAATCTTCTTTTATTTCATGGCCAGGTGATTAGAGCGCTCGACTCACAACCTGCGGGTCACGAGTTCGAATCTCGTCACGGAGTATGCTCGCCTTTTCAGCCGTGTGAACGTTATAACGTGATGGTCAATACAACCTTTCATTGATAAATAGTCCAAGAATTAGCGATGGGTGGTGTTGACTAGTTGCTTTTCTCTAATATCATTTCTAAATTAGGGACGGCTAGCGCAGATAACCCTTGATTAGCTACAACCAACAAACAAACACTATTTTTCATGTAATAATGTTTACAATTGTGGTTCACATCGAACAATCTTTCATTAATGCAACAGTTATTGACGATCTAATGATTATAACTTCACTTTCTTCCTAGTATTTCTTTGACAGTGCATTTGAAATTAATTATTTCTCATTCATCTCACATCACATGCTCATTGAAATTTGCAGAAGTGAGAAGTCACATGATAATCACGAAAACTACATACTAAAAAACATATCTTCTAGAACATCTCTTGGTGTAAATTCCTGTACGGGGTGAAGGGACCTCCCGGAGAAGGTCTGTACAGTTTACCTCATCTGGGATCCAGACATCCATCCACGTGTTTGCCGCGCGAGGCGACCCGTGAAAGGGAGGAAGGGATCCTGGTAGTTGAGTCGTGTCAGGGGCACTATAACACACTTTTGCTTTGAATTCCTGTAGGCTGGTCGCATGTGTCTAGGGTCAACTGAATGCCAAAATCTGACGTCCTCAAAAAGTATTGTGGACATTACGTCTAGTGCTGGTGTTAGAGTATAATGCTGCACTATTCTAGTTTGACAGTGTGGCGCATTCCCTTGTAGGACTCCATGGTGGGTGGGAACACTGGGTACTGGATCTTTTTTCATGGGTAATCAAAAAATTAAAATTAAAAATAAAATAAAATAATAATTGTAAAACAACCACGAAAGGAAGACTGATCACCATCTCCTAACATTCCTGTACTTTGATTTCATGTTACATAAGTTATCAGAAAAATCTCTAGCGCAGGTGTCTTCCTTTTTCATTCAGAAGGTATTAAAGGGACTTGCTGGCTCTCCTAAGTCGGTCAAGAAGTTACATTCTAGGCAGTGCGACATATCTCCACTCATAAAGAATTAATAATGTGGCCGTGTCTTCCTTTTTCATTCAGAAGGTATTAAAGGGACTTGCTGGCTCTCCTAAGTCGGTCAAGAAGTTACATTCTAGGCAGTGCGACATATCTCCACTCATAAAGAATTAATAATGTGGCCTATGCACGTTCTCGTTTCCACTGCCACGTCCAGCTGTTTCTATCAAGGCACGTTATCTGAACTGTAATACAATGCCCTATGTTCCAAACCCTCTTCACTGTTTTCAATACTAGTAGTTTGACCACTCAAAAACATCTGGTTATGGTACTTTGAGGTTTGCTCGTTATGACGACAAAGGCCTTGGTAGCTATGACCATCAAATAAATTGTATTAACAGTAATGGTTCTCACTCCTCCTTCTTTCGTTCATGCTCTAAATGGGTGAAGGATAAAGTGGTACAGCAGTTGAAAACTAAAAATATTTCTTATCCTGAGACCTGAAACACGGAAATTGCTGTCCCCTCTTCTAAGTTGGACATATGCAGCTGCAATCCATTCCACTGCCATAGAACAGGATCTGTGGCAGTCAATAAATCTCTTTGTAATAAGCAAAAACGAAGTGGTCCAAAACAAACAACAAAAAGGCTCTACACCTGGTTTTCCTTCTCCTTCTAAATAAAACTGGCCACTTTGATACAGTGGAAATGTTGAGGTTCTGCTTCCAATTTAGATGTCATTAAGGCCTTGTTTGATTCTTATCATCCTATGTATCTTTATTATTACAGGAAGCATTCCTAAGGCCTGCCAATACTACCAGTTTTTGACGATTTTCCATGTACAGGAAAGACAGGTTGCGTGATGGACGATTTCATGAGGATGTGACACTGCTGATTGAATAACATGTACCCACCATGTCTGTGCCACTCAGTATAGCACTAGAGGCTGTTGCCATCTGTGTCTCCATAGATCATACCATCACTATTTGTTTTCTATACCTATCACTGTGGAAAGATTATGAGCAGACAGACTTTGATGACCTTACTAAACAGTTGCCATCTCCCTTCCTCAGTTTTGGAGACTTTAATGGACATAATCCACGCTAAGGTGTTTTTTTTTTTTTATTGGAAGGTTCGTTCTGTGGAGCACATGCTCTCATATAACAACCTTTCTCTCCTTAATGCTCCTAGTCAGTCTTTTACTGCTGTTGATCTATCCATTTGTTCCTCTTCCCTTCTTCCTTGTTTTTCATGGAGGGTGGCCAATGGTCCATGGGGTATTGATTATTTTCCTATCAATTTTCTGTGTGGACTTTAGAGCTGTTATCAAGTGTTATTGAGTGACAAACTTTATAACAAGCTTTTCCAGATAAAGTATACTGTAGTTTTACAGCCTAGTTTCTGTAAACATTGGAGAGAGGAAATTGTCTTGTCTAGACTATGCATTGGCCATAGTTTCATACCTCATTATTTTCTTTCACAAAGGTCTGATCCAACAACATGTGGCTTTTGTGACACTCCAGTCACATCTGGCCACCTTTTACTTTTATGTCGTCATTACGATTTCCAGCAGCAGCACCATTTTAGGCATTTTGTTTCCAGGTTTATTTTTGACGTTGGGGATAGTGACACAGTTCAGATTGATCGTTTTTTTTTTCTATTTACTTTTTAACCTTGGTTCGAATTAAAAAAAAAATAAAATCTGATACTTTTTGGCCTATTGTTTTATTTTTCCTTTATTTTTCGTATTTTAAGTTTGTTTTTTAATCCTTTTTTATCAATATACTAACGCAGATAGCTCTGATACTTTGCACCTTTAAAACTAAACATCCAAATCAAATCTGTTTGAATTACTAGAACCTCTCGTTATGATTGATTATAATTAATTTTAATAAAAAGTTCAGTTCGTTTTTATTCTTTTTTGTTTTATTTATTGAAGAGATGAATTATAGTTTTCTGTATAGTGGAACAAAAAATATTAATAAGAGATTCTACAATAAAACCTCTCACTAAAAGCTTGAGAACATATAGTTGCTTATGGCTCACCTTCTTCCCCCGAGCATCCAGAGCCTGTACTCTCCCTGGGTCTGATTTTATATAGATGGTGAGGTCCAGAGGTACTGGTCAGTGAAACATAACAAACAAGCACATTAAAATAAGAAACTGAGTTTCGTTTAGAGTTTACAACAGACAAGTATGTAGCATCCCTATTCATATATTTTTCTCGTATCCCAATCTGCTTGATGAGTACTGGTATTGAGCGAAAGGCTTTGTCAACACTGGATAGCAGATACAGTGTGGTTGACATATTATTACATATTATTCTTTGTGTGGGGAATACATTGGTTCATTGAATAGAAAACTGGCTAAATAGAAGAAAGTAGTTTTGTTATAAATGGAGTTCAGTCAAGCTGGATTAATGTTAGGACATTTGCTTTTTTTATTTACATAGATGACAGAATGATTTGAGAATAGACAAGGATAAATAGATTTGTTGATGACATTAATGTTTTGGGTATTGTCGACTGCGAGGAGGATGCTGCTGCTTTACAAAAGGATTTGGATTATTTGGTAAGCTGGTAAAAAAAAGGCAGATGGCTTTTAGTTATAACAAATGCAAGGTAATTCATGCTAGATATCACAATTTTAATTATGAGTACGGTTTTGATGGCAATAACCTTAACATTAATGTTGGAAAAAATATTTTGGTGTTCTTTTAGATCAGTCTCTTAAGCCATCCAAACAATGTGCTGTTGCTAGTGGCAGGGCAAACATGATTTTAGGTTTCACCTACAGAAATATGGACTAAAAGTCTAAAAAGGTTATAACATCATTGTATAGGTCACTGATTGGGCCACATTTGGAGTACACAGTTCAGTCTTGAGCCCCTTACATTAGAAAGGACATTCAATTGTTGAAGGGTTCAGAGGAAGACTACTAGGATGATGCCTGAGAAGGAAAGGTTGTCATACAAGAATAGATTAAGATCTCCGATATTTTATCTTGAAAAGATGAAGAGTTAGAGTGGATCTGAGTGTGTTTATGGGAATCGGTAGTGTTGTTCCATCATCTTCAGGTAAGGCAGTTTTAGTTTACTAACAGGGTGGTTGGCCTTTGGAGAAGGTTGCCTTCAGATGTAGTGGAATTAATTTAAGGAAAGTTAAGGGTTGGCTTGATAAATATTTGAATGGTAAAAGCTGGCTTTGGATTTTTAAGTGCTTAATCTAATGGATAGTATGACCTAGATGGACCAAAAGGCCCCTTTTTCTCTTTTAATGTTATGTGTAAAACACACTTTGATCTTAATGCACTACGACTATAATCTAAACGTCAATATTTATTACAGTACCACATATTTGAATGTTTTATTTTAGTTTTATATATAAATATATATAATTTAAACTTACTATTCTAGTTTATCAACTATTGATATTTAGTATTGCTTGTAAGATGCTGGAAGTTAATATTTATCTGTAGAAAATGTCAGTGTTATCAGTCTGGAATATAATATCAATCATCACTGAAAGTTATTTAAAAAAAAAGTCATTGTGTACGATAAACATTAGTTTCAGAGTAGAAATTGGGAATGCACCACAAATTAATTAATTAACTTCACTTATAACCATTCACTTAGACAAATAACCATGAAGCTGATACATTTTACTGCATTTACAACATTTTATTTGTAACAGTGTCCAATTCTTTTGATGGATAACAGAAACAATTTTTAGAAATTTAGCTTATAATTCAAAGGTGAAGTTATAATTCCAACATCTGTTTTATTGTTATAATTCTGTTAAAATTTTCTAAGTCAAATATGTAATATTTATTGAATATTTTTAAGCACAAATCAATTACAGTTGGCCTAAGAATTAGCTGAATCAAAGAAGGATTCAATGTTACTGTTTATGTACGTTAAGTACAAAGCTACATAATTAGCTATCTGTGTTCTATCACTGCAGGTATCAAAACCCAATCTTAGGCAGTATAAGCCCTCAGACTAACTGCTGAACTTGCTGTTACTAACATGTAATGTTTTTGACTTTTACAGAAATTATAATGGTTTCACTTTTTATATATTTACAATTCAGATCAGACTCTTGCTGGAAATATTTAATAATTTACATGGAAGACTATTCTGAGCAGCTATCATTTTTATGAGCTTCAATACAGTATTTTAAAAAACTACTTTGTGGACAAACTTGCATCCTTATAGAAGGTTGTATAGTAAATGTCTGTGCTAATAACAATATCATCTTAAAGTTCAAATACTTTTGAAAAATATAATTGATGTACTGTTAACACTATTGTAAACACTTTTACACATTATTCCATACTTGAAACGTTAAACATTGTATTGAACACTGTGACTCCCTCCACTAAATAACTGATATGACTCTCTTTATTTCCAGCAGTAACCTCATTTTTATTATAGACTATGAACCCTATATCAAGCCAGTATATTGTGGCTGTCATACACTAAAAAGTAACTGATTTTAATGTTGTACTTATGCTTGATTTCTTTATTTCAGGAGAAATTTTATGAAAATATTTTAGTTAAAAATAGAGAAAACATTATGGTTAGAAAGTAACATCTATAAAAAGCTCCAACAGGAAATGAAAACAAAATCCAGTAGTTAAGGAAAAGGTTGTTAAAATTGTCTTACTCATATCTAATGATGGATACTATATTTCTTTCTTTAACCTACTAACTGCTGATTCATTGTATAGGGTAGATTCACCTCCAGCAGTTGAATGAGTGTGGCATATATGGTTTGAAAAAATTCTGTGCATGTTTAGAGCAACCACAATCAATGAATTAAATTGAGCTCCCCTGCATTCAACTGATAGAATTTTTGAAACATATGTCTTCAGGTTTCCAAGTGTAAATAGATAGGCTAAATGAATGGTTTTGAACTTGACTGCCTTTCATTAAAAATAGAGTTCTCAAGGTTCATGATCTGGTGTGGGTGTGAGTTTCAATTTTTACTGAACTTTTTTTTAATACTACAACTAAAGATTTGAAATTTAATGTAATATGTTTATAGGTTAAATTATTAAATCAGTGAAACAGTTCAACGATTAGGTAGGAGAAACTTTATTTAACAAATACCAAATCCATCATAACTAATCCTCACAGAAGTTAACTGTAATACTGTATGTTAAATATACTTTGTAGCTTTAATAATATTTTTTGTGTTAGGAAAAAACACAAATCAGGCACATATGAAATTCAAGTCATTACTCTGTTTATAGAAGTATATAAGAATATAGTATGTGTATATCTGGTCAAAAATATAAAATACTGTTTTATGAACCTCAGTAAGTTGTACAGTTGTCGTGAAAGTAAAATCTGTATTCAATTTATTGTTAAAATAAAACTAGTGACGTAAGATCACAAAAACCAAGAGCAAAACCTTTTCTAATACAAAATAGGAAAGGTACATTACATATCATTGCAAATTAGAATTTGCATTTGTATAAAATAAAAAGAAAGCTTACATTACATGTTTATTGAGTGATATTCTAATCAAAATTGTCAATCCATAAAAATATTGTGATTTCTATTCTAAAACATCTGACCTTCTGTAGAAGCTCTTTAAATGTAATTACTTCATTCTGAACATTAAAACACATACATTGAGACCAAATCTAAATCTGCAATCAGTATAAGAACTATATATTTAAGATAACTGTTAAAAAGGACAAACTTATCAATGGTTCAACTTAACAAGAAATGTTTGTCAACAAATCAAGATAAACTAATTAAAAAATGAAATAGAAATTCTGTAACATTCAACACAGAATACAATAACACTTTAATGTAAAGAACACTTTTATGATATCTAAATGTCTTCTCTGATTTTAAGTGAGAGTATTTGTTTTTTTGAAGTCCACTGTCACCTCACATTTCTGCAAGTCTGAAAGAGCACAACATATATATTGACTGCATTCATCCGTGGCCTTTATGAGAAAGATGACTGTCGGGACATAGGCAGTGTACTAACTGTTATAAAAAAGGAATAAGTGTATTTTAAGTACAATTAAGTTTAATAAATGTACAACAGCTTAAAAACAAGTATTTATATTGTTGTTTTTTTAAATCAAAAAACATAATTAACATGGTCTGCTATGATTAAATTATATGCCAATCTATCCAGTTAACAATTACTAATAGTTTTGCATCTGATTGCTCCAATGGGGCCTAAAACACACATATTTATGCTTGTGAAAGAAACAGTTATATTTTCTAAACATGTTTCTGATAAGAGTGATGAGAAACAGTTATGTTTTAGTCCACGAAAAAAATTTTTTAAAGACAAAATAAAAAATAAATCAGAATTCTACCTTTCACAATAAACTTTTGGACATGTCATCTTTATGCACACACACACATACCACCCATACTGTGTGTGTGTGTGTGTGTATGTCAGAATCATGTGAAAAATTAAATTTTAATTTCCTCAAATGCTAATGAAATATTACTATTCATCAATATCCCAATGTTGAAGCAAGGCAAATGTTCTGCTGATACTTTAAGATCAATACTTTTTTTGCTAGAAAAAGAGTGATAAAAATTCATAACTTTACCAATAACAAATTATATGCTTTGTTTGTTGTTAAGCACAAAACTACACAATGTGCCATCTGTGTTGTGCCCATCAAGGGTATCGAAACCCAGTTTTTAGCATTACAAGCTTTAAGACTTACCTCTGAGCCACTGGAAGCAAAATTATATGCTAACCTCTTATATGTAATAAAAACATTTATAACTTTAAAAATAAAGTATAAAAACTAATCAGTATTAGGTTTTATTTTACTTCTACTACATACTGATACATGTTTACTTACATAAACCCAGTCCTTGGCAAAACAGTAGCAGATTATGAGCTAAGCTGTCAGGCTGAAATCAAGAAATTAAGGATCATCAGGTGAAATGAATCAACAAAAGTAGGTAAATATTCAATGAACCTGACTAAACCAGTGAGGAAAATATAAGTTTTTGGAAAATTTAGCTTATTTGCAGATTATAAAGTTCTTGGCAATGTTATCAATTAAGAATAAACTGTGTCATTCATTGCTTTAATGCAATCTTTAGAATAAAATTAGATTTAATAATTATAATTTTGGTCAATTCTTAGATTAAATTAAATGTCTATCAGTTTCTTTTCTACAGCTATAACAATTATAGATAAGTAGAAATATCAGAGTATTATTCTGATGCTGTATTTTTCCAACCTTATAAAAAAGTTTCTATAATCCACCTAATGCCTTATGTGCAGCTTCAGATGGCAATAATTGATCAATCTAAATAACAGCAAAATTTAAAAAGTGGTAAAGCCACTAATTCTTCCCTTGTAATAATCTGCAACATCTTGAGAAATATAAACATCATTTTTTGGCACATGCATTAGTAGTAATCAAGAAAATATGAGCTTAGTAAAATTACAAGAGTTTACATCGGAAGAGATAGGTACTGTTATAACTATGTCAAAGTGGCAATAATGAAACTCCATAAAACTAAAGATGAAGTGTGGTTAATAATCAACAAGTCATTCAAAAGCTGGCTCAGCTTGACTAATACTCTTCTATTGAAGCTGTAAACTTTCTAACTAACAGTAAGCTTTATAGAAAATAAGACTCTTCATACAAATTAAAACTTTATTGACAAACACAATCAACCTTAAGGCAGCTCTGCATCAAGAGACCTTCTGTACAAATTTAATTTACCCAATGTTCCATCAATATTATCAACATCTAGACAACTGTTCACCAAAGATCCTTTGTGCAAAATAAGTCTTAATTTAAAATGTCACCATTCTGCCAAATAACTGCACATCAACCAAAATCCTTTAAGTAAGAATTATGACTTCATGCAAGGTGCTATTGTCACTAATATTTTCAGAAATATTCTACGACTATGCAAATTCATTGCAGAAAACTGACCAATTTTTGTAGTCATCAAAATCTCACTTTCCAATTTATGAATTATATCAACAACATCATAAATTATCAACAAAGATGTTTAAAAATATGGGTTCTGTATTCAACTCTAATAAAAAGTAGCCAACAAAATTTTCAGTGTTCTACAAATATGTATAGCATATACACAAATTGTATTGCTTATTATGTATGATATCACAATCTCTTTATCTACATAAGAGGTAAATTATTATTTCTCAAATAATGTGTAGCTAAAACAATATTCAGGAGGATTGTAAAGCATTACAAGAATTTAACATTCTGTTAAGACCTCCTTCTTCAGTTGTAAAACAAAACAAAGCACTTGTAAAACACTTACTGCTTCATGCAAGACATCACCAACATCATCTACTTTTAGAAGGGTAGCAAAACGAGGATCCAAGTGAGAGTGCATTGTATGAACTGTATGCAGGTGAGAAGCCTTAGCTCCAGTCACCAACAAGGTGTCGACCCTACAGCAATAGTGATATAAATGATATTACAGAAATAAAACAGACACACTATTTATTTTGGAAATGAGAAGAAAAAAAGATGTCTCAATAACACTTGTTTACTAGTTAATGTATTTTGTAACAAAATAATGCATTTTTTTATAGCTCATAAATTTTTATAGACATAAATACAATATTGACATATGCAAGCAATCTGTAGATATAAAAACTTACAAGAAATGTAATAAAGTACAATCTAGAAAGTCAAAATCTATATTTATTAGTTGTAATTTTAACAGTAATGAAAACACTATTACTCAGTTACTTTTTCACAGAATTTTTGTTCTTTTACTTTCAGATTGTCACGAAATATATTAATATATATATATATTTAGGGAAGATCAAGCTGATAATATGTGTAATAAAACTTAATATCAATGGGATGGGGTCAGAAGGTGTTACATTGGCTGACTTGGGCTACATAAAGCCAACAATTTTCAGCTGTTTGCCTTTCCTCCACAAATCTTGCAAGATATTTTTGTAGGGTGCTAGAACATCATTAAACCCTCTTTTAAATTTAATGCTTCTCTCCATTATACATCATTATTAATAGATATATGAGGCAGAATTTAATAATTTATCAATTTCTATGTAATTAAAGATGTAGAACATTCTTTCAGATATTCTAAATAACTTAAATACCATATTAAATAAAATCTTAAATAGCATTATTGTTAGTTCTATTAAATCATTGTACCAACATTATAGAATCTGTTAACTTATCAATTCATCACAGATTATTTTCTTTTCATTATTAAACTTTTTACAATAATAACGTACAAAAAACAAACAAGAAAGAAATTTTTTCATATGAAAAAAAAATGTAAAAGTATTTTTAAGTTTGAACATCAAAAAATACCTTGTGTCAAATATTATTAATGAACCTCCCTTCTTTTACAATAAATTAAACAGAAAAGTTGTAACCATTAGGAAACTTTGCAAGAAGTATATGACACTACTTTATGTCTACTTCCTTCCATCCTTAAATCACTATTACAACCCCCTATTAGACAACTGAGGTGCTTTCATTATATACAGGAGAGTCACACAAAATGATATTTTTCACCTGAAAAGCACATCCTGTGCAGGTGGTTTAAACACCCAGATCGGAGGGCCCTAAGGTTCAGATATAGTTATCCTTAATTTTGAACTGCTGACCAGAGAAAAGCACCTAGTTATTACCACCTGCCACAACAAGGACTTTGAATTAAATAATGGGATTGACTCTTATAGTGTATCCATAGCTGAAAGTGCAGAGCATATTTAGCAGCTTCATGACATGAACCTTCAATCTTAAGATCTATAGCCTGGCATATTAATCACAGACCACACCAAGTCTAGAGAAAAGTAAAAATGTTCTTTACTCTTACAGCACTTCTTTAACAATTATAAACTGTTTGAATTGATATAGATTGTCTGAATGTAGTGTTCACTGTATGAAAATAATACAAAAAAAACAAACATTTCAGACAAACTGATAATTAAAAAACTAATAAATTGGAAGATATTTTCATACACACATTTTTCTTCCTTAAAATAGAAAGTCATAAGTCATAATTACTAATAAATCATAAACTCTTTAATATGAAGCAAATTATATTAAGCATAAAACTGAGAAACCAATACTTACTTCATGTGTTCTTTTAATAGACCTGAAATATCTGTACGTCTAGAAGAAAAAAATAACACCAGAAATCAAACTAACACTTTAGGACATTTCAATCGCATGTTAAAAGAGAATAAATAAATATATTTACATACCTTAACTATTCACATTGAAATCTTAAAAAAATTTACAAAACTCCAATAATAAAAAATATTTCACACAAAAGTATCTTCATTAAAAAAAAAAATCACAATGCATATTCAGTGTGCCTCAGCAGCATTACTGTATGCAACTGCAGAAGCTGAAAAAATTGCTTTATATCTTTCAAAACAATAACATTATTTTATAGGACAAGCATGAGGAGCTTATTATCATATTAATATAACTTCAAATCAGAGAAATCTACCTACATAGAAACTTACTTTCTGAAAAATAGAAATGAGTATAACTAATTGAATATACTTTTCTGACATTCGTACTAATACATACTAGTTGGGTACCCACTGTGTTAACATGTGAAATAATATGTAATAGAATATGACTAAAGCAATTACAGAATTATTAAAATCACTTTTCAAGTGTACTTTGAGATTCTCTTTGTGTGTGTGTGTGTGTGTAGGGGTCACTTAAGTGCCTTTTATGTTCCATGTTATTCAGGGTTTAACTTTATAAAATATATGCAACCTATGAATCAACCTCTTATCCTTGAAGACGCTAAGGAAATAAGTCATTTTATCATAGTGCAATTCCATAGCCAAATATTTATACTTGCACTTTTTTCAATATTTGTTAATGACGTTTCTGATAATAAATTTAATAATCTTAATGTTTCCACTAAAAGTGAACATAATTTTAAAAATTGATTTTTAAGTATGTAGAAATGCATATTATCAGGTTAATGGCACATTAAAAATAATGGAATCATTGTAAGGTTGGAGATTCTCATTACTTACGAAAGGAAAGCTTCAACATAAAGACGCAGGTTCTTAGGATTGATCCGACTCTGCAGTTTGTCAATGTACTCCTTGATGACTTTATCTTTATTATCAGCTCGTTCAATTTCCTTTAAACAAAAATACCTTCATATAAAGCCTCTTATAAATTTGATAGCAAATTTTACATTAAAGAAAATAACGTTTCTTGTTAAATTCTGTGTTTTATTTGTTTCACTACTTTATTTGAAAAACTATAAATTATAACAAAGCAACTAACTAAGACTTCTTTAGCTCATCACAATGTTACAGCTCCTAATACCTTAATCAAATAAAACACCAAAAGCAAATACTTTCCTCTACAGTGCAATTTATCAACAATAAGCTTTTAATTATATACAATAACCAAAAGGTACTTCTAAATAAAATAAATAATATTTTTATCATCTCATCCTTCTTTCTTATGCTAATTTAAGCTACACTTTGTTCAGTCTTATACTCATAATGGATAATACAATGTTAATAATTTTATTATAAATATTTTTAGCAATAATTTCTATTATGTTTGAAAAAATAGTTAATAGCAGTTTGGTATAATCACAAGCTCTACAAAGATTAGAATTACCATTTGAAAATGTTTTTAAACAAATGCTTAGATGCACACACAACCTTAACACAATTACACCACCATGTAATTGCTCTACTTAGACTAACAACTTTTAACATCTTTCATTACAGCAAAATTCTATTATAATTCATACATGTTGAGTAGTATGGCTTAAATTTTAAGAGACATTTTTCTAAAATTGTACAGTGTTTAGACTTTTAACAAGTATTCAAGTAAGACTGAAATGAATTTCTAATTATCAGTAGCAAATGAGATTAAGATTCCTATGTATTAATAGTCAGCCATATTATTTTGACAGAAAGAGATTGTTTAATGTGCAAGTTTCTTTCATTAGAAGTTAAAAAAAATAATATTAAAATGTTCTTTTCTATATGGAATAGAGCATTCCTTATAATGCATTGTGAAAATTTCATGTCCACCTGTTCTGTACAACATGATGTATGCAGTTAAGAATAAATGAGGTTTACTTACAGATGTTAAACTGTGTATTAATTTTTTGTTTAACATATTAATACAATGTTAACATAAATCAACTATATGGAATTTGATACTGATAATCATTAATCTATTTATAACTGAAATTAAAAGAACTGTGCAAGGAAAGGGTTAATTCTATTTTGTGACTGGTAAATAATGTTTCATAAATTTCTTTAAAGCTTAGTCTAGAACAAAATTATGTAAAAATGTAAGTGCTCAACTAAAAACTATTTTCAAGGTAGTCTCATGATTACAAACACAGAAAAAAAAACCTTCATCACAATTTAAGACCATGTAATTCTGAAAGTAACTTAGATAAGAGCAATAGTGAATAAGAAAATCTCAATGGGTTTTAAAAAATGACAATCCATGGTCAATTTATAATAGCTTAAGAAAAAGCCAAATACATTACCTCTGCTATTATCTACAGTGTACAGGATGACCATACACATCATGTAAGCAGTGAGAAAAAAAACAGAACCACACCATTGCACAATCATTAATATCACAAAAAATGAGCAAATAAAAAGTTACACATTGCATAAAGAAGAAGCATGTTATGTTATAAAACCAAACTTCCCTTATATAAGTATTAAATGATACTTATTAGCAAAAACATGCCTGGCATGGCCAGGTGGTTAGGGAGCTCGACTCATAATCTGCAAGTGGCGAGTTCAAATTCCCGTCACACCAAACATGCTCGCCCTTACAGCCATCGGGGAGTTATAATGTGACGGTCAATCCCACCATTCATTGGTAAAAGAGTAGCCCAAGAGTTGGCGGTGGGTGGTGATGACTAGCTGCCTTCCCTCTAGTCTTACACTGCTAAATTAGGGACGGCTAGCTCAGAATGCCCGTGTAGCTTTGTGCGAAATTCAAAAAACAAACAAACAAGCAAGCAAAAACACTTAATCACTTAACATTACTAAATATAAAAAATACATATATAAAGACAAAGTTTAGAAACTGTATCAACCTTCAACTGCTTTAATTATTTTACATTCACTCATGTAGTCATCTGTCATTGTGCAACAATTCTCAAAAATTACACTGTTCAAAACAATTAAATGATACTTAGAATTTATAATATTATGGCAATCCTTAGAACCTATACATTCTCCTTTACTTTCACTTATAACAATATGTCAACTACACTATATTTGCAACATTCAGTGCCAATGAGGCCTTTTGCCAAATACCACTGTTCATCAAGTCAGCTGGGATACAACAGACACAGTAGTGGTTGAGACCCTATCAAATTTCATGTATAGTGACTGTTATGCTGTGAACTAAATTAAGCTGGTGAAGTGCAATTTTTATCAATTTTATGCAAGTCATATACAATGCAAAACTAGTGTTTTACAATACAGTTGACTCTTTTTAAGGGAATGGAAGGGAAGGGTGAGCACAGGTAATACAAAAACACACACAAAATAAGCTTTTATATATGTGTATATGCATGTATGTTTTTACATAAAACATTAAAACTTTATATGTAATATAAAACATGATAATCTTCATGAAAATCATTTACAATAATCAATTAAAATCTGTTTTTTGTTTGATAAGCTTTCTTTTGAATTGCTGAATGCAGCTGCAATAGATTTCACTGTCAAACCTTATTCACTCTTTTCAATATGTGTTGACATTTTGTTCTCAATAGTCAATAAACACACGATGCACAACACTAAAAAAATATGATAAAATAATGAAATGAATGGGAAAAAAGTAATAGGAACCATAGAATCAGTTCATAGCTACAATGAAATATAACAGCATCTCGGATTCCCCAGATTGTGGCACAGTTAAACCATAAATCAGATATGTGGTTTTATATATTGTTGCGTATCTGCTCGTTTGTTAATTTCTGGTATAAATTCTTTCTGAGGAACTTCAGCAATACAAGTCCTTTCTTAATTAAAACTAGT
>NW_013668192.1:32267-58431 GCF_000517525.1 Limulus polyphemus | reverse complement strand
GCTTACTGTTGCTTGACTCAATTATCTCTATCTTCAATCTATCTGCATATCTATCTCTGTCACTGGCTTTATTTGCCAGACTTATATACTAAAAAAGAGGGAGCCTGGCAAATACTCAGACAATCGCGGAGTTCCTCGATAATTCATGATCCTTCTAGAAACTCCAGCGCGCATGCTCCCAGCATCGCGTGACTTCCACTGTCATAGCAATATCTTTATAATTCATGTCATTTAATTAAAAAGTGTAGTCACTATGAACAGTCATTGCAATCTAACACTGATATAACTCACTTAAAATGAAAGTGTTAATAAGGTTATATTTTTTCAGCCACTCCTTTGAAAACAGCTGTTTTCTGGACATCTTTAGTATCTGGTGTCACTTGATGGAATGTGACATGTTTCCCAACATCATCCCATATACACTCAACTGGACTGAAGGCCACCCCACTTGATCAATCTTTTCTTGTTCTTCAAGGAATGTGTCTACCTATTTAGCATGGGGGAGGGGAGGTAGGAATTATCATCTATTAGGCTGAAGTTGGGGCCGGTTGCACCAGCATGGGATTACACAAGGGATATAGGATGTACTTATCACATGTGGCATTAATGATATCATTCTCACGATGTAGAGATTGATACAGCTGTCATGGGTAGAAAGCCTATATAATCACTTAGATCTAACTATATATATAATAGATACACATACACACATAGACACTCACTAACTAGCTGAAGGACTATTTTCTGTGCTGGTAGTGGTTGGAATTCCATCCTAGGCCTTCTAGTCAGCTATATTATCCACTCAACTGGGGTATCACCCAAAAGAACTTGAACCAACTAACTATTTGAATGTTCTCCTGAAGAAGAATAGTCAACTAATCGAAAGCGCTCGAGTTTTGGGTCTTATTTTAAGTTTATTACACTTTATATGTGATCCTTTGTGCTAACTCTTTTTTCAAGATGGGAGTCCAGGCTTTGCTGACTTCTATGCTAAGTTGACTGAGTGTGTTATCAGTTAGGTGGATATAGAAGGCTTCTTTTATTTTTATTATGGGTAATCTATGTCCTATTCTTTCAGCATTATTCCAATATAATGTATGATCTTCTACTTTGACATGATCGACTATTGTGGATAGATTGGTATTAGAGAGTCTTGTATGTCTAATATGCTTCTTAATTTTAACTCTTGTTTATTTTTTTGTTAAACCAATGTATTGGTAACCACATTCACAGGAGATACTGCAAATGGTGCTTTCTCTCTCCATTAGGTCTTTAAGTGGTTTGGTATACACTAATTATGATCCTGTTGCATTGTGAATAATGCATCAGACTTCCATCAGAAATGCCTAGGATCAATTCCTGGTTACTACCATGACATAAAATAGTTCTTCACAAGACATTCCTGAGGACAGCAGTAGATGAGCAGCCACAAAATAGAATAAAAAACTAGTTAGCAATAAGTATCTAATTATTTTAAATAATTAATAATTAGAATTAGGTGACTGTATAGGCTCCAAACCATGACAATGACTGATATCTAATTACCACAATCTTACAGTAAATACTTAAGATTTTGATATATTCACCAATGCTTCATATCTTCTCGCATCGTATTTCATCATCATCATAAGCATCATATGCCTGTGTGAAAACAAAGTAATTTTCTTCCTAAATTTCCACCAAGTAAGTATAAGCTTGTTGTCTGGATGTAGGATGAAGTGCAAGTAATCTGTGAAAAGCAAACTGGTACACTGGATATATTGTTGGCATAATTGCATGGAAACTATTTTATGCCTTGCTATAAACAAAATGCATCTCATTTGGGTATTTGACAACAGATCAGTTTTCGAAGTTTGTTCCTAATCATCTATTTACTCACACATCATCCAGTTGTAACTGTGAGTATCCAATTCAATCAAGTAGTCTGTACCCTAACACCACAGCAAGTCAGGTTCCATAGATAGCAGTCACATTCATGGGTCATGGACAAAAGTCTGCATTGTCAGTTGTCTGAACAACTGTGCAATTGGTTTTAAGCAATTCTGTATTCTGCTAACAACATTTTAAGCCACCTGGAGTCAACTTAAAAAATTATCCTGTTATAATTGGCTGTCTTTAATTTGTCTGATGGCTTGTCATATGAATAAACTATCGAAAGGTCTTCTCTGAGACCTATCCCTGGTTTATGAACAATTTCATGAACTTTAAATTCTCTTATTCCCTTCAAAGTAATGACTGAGATGACTGATCTTACTATTTGGGTTGACTGATCAATAATTTGAGTTTATGATCATATTACTGATCATCAGATGCCTGATTCCTATAAAAATTATATTTTTTTTTGTGCTGGATGTTCACTCAAAGCTACACATGGACTACCATAGTTTTGAAATAATAGACTAGCAGGAATATAGCTAATCAACAGCATCACACTGCCAAACTAATCAGATAGTGGGATTTGAACCACTACTGTTATAATCCACCCACAACCCATAAAGTACAGAGCATATTTTATTTATTTTTACCCTTACAGTGACAGGACTCAAACTATAGATTTTCAGATACACAGTACAGAACATTATTCACTAAGCAATGCCCAGCTCACATACAAAAAGGAAATTATATGATTTTATAATAGTGGTTTTTGCCTTGCATTAATGAGAATTTGTAATATTATAGCTATGTTTTAACTAGTTTGTGAAACATATTGACTACATGCAGTGGAGATAAATTATTCTAGGATAATCTGCAAGCTTTAAGCAGTTACTGTCCAAACCATTTTGATGTTTTTTTCCTACCTAAAATTATGAAATAATAATTAATTGCTGTATATATTCATAGATGCAATGCAAAAATTGCTTTGAACTTTTTACCCTTCTATACTTTTACTTGGATCAAATTTTCATATTTAATTCATCTTATCAATTGTTTTCATTAATTCTTTACATATTTATTTTGGCTAAATTTGTCCTGTCAGTATACTTAATACATGATATATATCTGAAAACAGTTTAAAACTTAATTTACGTGGTTTGGGGTAATTAGTTGTATATTACAAAAGTTTAGAGGCTTTACAAGGTTTTAAAAATGGTGTTGTTTTTTTAGAAGCTAACTGACAAAAACAATGAAGCAAAATTTGCTCAGCATCAACTTTAAAGTAAAGCTTAATACTTACAACTTATATTGACTGAAATTTTGTCTTTCCAATTGCTATTCATAATGCATATCAACAAAACGTCTATGATAATCTCAAAAACAAAACTAGTAAACAAGGCTTTGCATAAACATTTTAAAATAATTAACAAAGTTATCAAGTTTGAAACTTCAATGAATTTATAAAATATATAACTGTTGAAATGTAACCTTTAATACTTTTATTCTTTAAGGTAATACACTTGTTTCTGAGATTAATTCATTAATATTTTCTTATTTAGAAATTAAAACTAATGTAAAATATTATGCATAGTAATACACATTCTTTTAGATAATAAGATCAAAAATAAAGTGTTACACATAAAAGACAGAGAAATACACAAACTAAAGTGCAAATTACAATGTAAGTAAAATATATCTTAGTACGACAGATATCTGTTAAAGCAAGACTCGGACGTAAGGATACACATAATTGTTATTTTACATTAAAATATATAACTACAAGTAAATAAGAGTTTACTTTAATTTGCATAATCAAAAATCACAATTCAATAAAACAAAACAGTTTTAACTAATGTATATAATGACCGGGCTTTGAAAATCATAACCTTTAATTTTTAATTAACCACGAAAATAATAAATAAAAAAATTATGTGTCTTATTATACAACACAACAAGCATAGTTAAAGGAAGTGCATATTTCTATGAAAAAACATTATAGCAAGTACCTTACCATTCCAAATTTATGAAACACAAGATAATGCTCTGCTGTAGCATGCATGCCAATAGTTTGCAGCTTCCAGTTCATGACCTGTTAGAGTAACATTTTATTATAATATTATATACACATTTGTGAGCTTCATTTTCACAATCGTTGTAGCCAAACCTAATTTTAAAGAAGCTAACCTATAAGACTATTTTAGATGTTGCGTAATGTACAATCAGATGTCATATTTTAACTAAAGGGTTCAATAACTAGTGATAAGCAGACCCAATTCTTCATTAATACCAATAACTGAGCCAAAACTAATCAAATATGCCAATTAATATAATAAGCATTTTCTGTAAGTGGCACCCCTTTGTGTGAATGAAGAGAAGTCAACTATACAAAAAGTTTTTACAACAATCCAATGAGAGCTGAAGGAACATTACTCTCAGTTTTCTCTTATCACCAAATCATGGTGTATCACATATATAAGAAAATTATGTTAAATTTATTAACATAGATTTCTGAATGTCTCTGTAAATAAATTACTAATATTGATAAAAGTTAATTGAAACTGTTGACTGGAGTCTACAGACTACTGCAATATTCATAATTCAAGTTATAATAAAATTACAATTGAATAATTAACTGAGCATAATGACTTTTTACTGAATTCTTATGGCAATAAATGAGATCTTTACTGCTACTGTTTTTGATTAGAAAGATTTTTTTTTTTACACACCTTGTCATTGAAGTACTCCATCACTCCTGCTACTGTTGAAGTGCAATGAAGTAAAATGTTTCCAAGACATCGATCAGGAAATGCCATCTGCAAATAAAATTATATGTTTTACATAAAGCTGGTCTTTAAGAGAATATCTGCAGTGAATATACTAAGCTTAGAATGATAAAACTGAAAATACCTGAAATTGCAAAAGAAAAATAACCATAACCTTAGTGTCATTAAACTATTCCTTATGGTAACTACTAGTAAAATCAATCTTGACATGCTATACATATACAGCACTTCTCTTTACAAATGTATCTGTAGCATGCAGCAGTTCACATCATACTACAAAAATAGTTTGACCAGAACTAAGCCTGCAACCGATCTCCGTATTGGATGTCGATACTAATCTCCGACCTAAAGAATTCCCCAATGCTTTTAAATCCAATTTTTAAGAAGATTGGATCAGTAAGTTTATTTACCTATGAAAATGCACGATACATTCAGGTGTCTTTGCAATGGAGTTGGTGCAATGTATCCTAAAATGAGGTAAATCACAGAGAAGTGAAAAGAAATATAAGTGACTGTCAGTTGAAGACATGTCATGTATTTTCAATATAGTTTCATTTGCCATACAGTATCCTAGCATCACTCGAAAAGTGCCTTTATTTTTGGTATTCACAACTGTTACAAGGTAAACTTCCTCCTTCTTGTTCTTGTTGCAGAGAGGTTTGTTATTGAGTGTGCACTGAAGATGCGCATATGGCCTGTACTATCAGTGACCACGGTGTTGTAGTTGTCATCACCAATGTCCAGTGTGGCATCAGAAAGGATATTTTCATTGGAATGAGACATCATCACAAAGAAGATGTGTGTGATGTTGTCCCAGAACTTGAACTATCTCACCATCATATCATAAGACTCTCATAGTGATTCTTCTTTTTTTTGTCAGAAAAACATAATGTGTATTTTGTTCAATACACCATCACATTTATGAAATATCTGTGGATATAGTCTGAGCTCAGGATGTACTTTATTTGCCTTCCATAATACAGGTTTTCTCCTTGAATGTTTTTTTTATTTGTTTAAAGGTTTACAGAAAAATGAATATAAGCGGAATAGTTCTTCAACTTCATCTAATATATATATATACATGTGTGTGTTTTGCATTCCGATGAAAAAGTGTCTTTTTTGTAGTCTGATAAGTGCATGATTTCTGACAAACAAGCAATGAATCACCTAGTATATACCTCAGCTGATAGCTTGTGATTCAAAACTGAGGCATATGGAGTGCCTTGGTTGTTGCTATATCTTAATCAGCCCAAGATCACAGAAATTAAGCCAAAAGCTATAACTTGAAAAATCATAACACTAAGAAAAATAAATAAAAACCCTGAAGAATCAAGATCATGTTTCTTTTTTTTTCTTTTTTTACTTGTAGCCAAATCAACCTATCAAACCTTTGTTGAGAGGATTAAGTAAAACATCTCACACACAAAAATAAGTACAAAATCAGTAGAACTAACCAATATATATAATCTTGACTCACTAGCACAAAAATTTAAAATATCCCAAAAATGTGAACACTCATACAGAACTTAACACAAATTATAAATAAGTAATGAATGTTTTAACAATATTTTTTTTTTGAAAGAATGAAAAACATCTAAAGTAAATCTTTTCACTTAATGATATTGACTAAATGTTAGTGATGATCTAAACTGAAGACACACTAGAAAACTGTAAACAGAAATAACCTGTGAAGTGAAAAATAATCATAACTTCAAAAAATTTGGTTTCAATTAGGAATTCAGTAAAAAGTTATCTTTCTACATTTCTATTTTCAGAGTGAAAAACTACTCACAGCAAATCTTGCAAGAATATTGGCCCCAGCTCCTTCACCAAAAGTCACAACATACTTGACTCTGAAAATGAAATTAACAATTTTCTTAAAACTCAGATTCAGCTTTACAATCAATGCTTCTAACCAAAAGCACAAAGTATGCTACTATCTAATAAATTCTAAAACAGGATTTACAACTCATTTCAGTAGTTTCTAAATGTACACTTTTAAAAAGTGAGACAGTAAAATACACCCAAATGTACTGAAAATTGTTACAAAAGATCTTTATATCTACAAAGAAGGGCTTAAATTTAACAGTCCTGCAGCTCTACACATACTAGCCATTTTAGCTATGAGTATGTGCAAGAACTAACTTCAACAAAACTAGTTAGTCAATAATCACAGATTACAGTGCATACAGTACTGTTATTGTTAATCAATACTATTTAAGCAAATTGTATAAATATATAGCTAAAAAACATACTTACTGAAAGTAATCAAGGACAGAAACAATATCTTCTGCAATTTGTTGCATGGATGGAAAGGTAAAACTGGAACATAATGTTACAAGATTTAAAGTCAGAACTGTATATAAATTTAATTTTATAAAGTGCAGAAACTATGCCAAAACTTTATCACATTTGACTTCAATTACATCAAAAATTGCACATCAGGATATATATATCTTTACACATTCATATTTAATTAAAAATATGGGCAAAGGCCTAATGAATGAACTGATTGAACAAATTCAGTGCTCTTCATTTAACAGAAACTGATGCTTACCTGTAATGGTCAATAATCACTAGATAGATGTGTAAAACAGTTAGAGAACATCAAATCATTTCCAGTATTATGCCTCTTAAACACACTCTTCAAGCTTGCATAAATCCTTTAAATCTTATTTTTGTAAAGTGCAGTCATAACCATTATAAGTAGAAAAGCAAATAACATCATTTTATTTGATGCTTACCAGTTGATGTTTCAAATAAATCTATATAATATGCTTGTCCTCTTACACTTTAATTACACTCTTTAATAAAGTAATTTAGCTGAAATGAGTAAATTGTACAAATCCTACCTTCTATCCCAACATCACATCTACAATAAAACATTAAAAATGGTATTTCACCAGTTAATCTTGCAATGCAATGACAAGTGAACTTTGATAGCCTTTATAGGAATAAATCCTATTTCTCCTGTATTTCTACTTTTTACATAAAATATTTTACTTTTACTTTACTTACTTCACTTTAGCTATAAATAAAGTTTGTATATAACTTGGTATATTCTCTCATCACATATTATGAGCTAACATAAAACAAATCTACCCTATATGTTTTAACCATACTAGCTTTGTACTTTAAATACCTTTTGTAGGCGGTACTGGTATCAAGTGGAATCTTTTCTGTTTTCTTACACAGAAAATTTCCAACTCATTTACAGAGAAGAATAGGTTAGTTTAGTCAGTTTGCTTCAACATTCCTTAATAGTTTATCCTAGTCATTATATATATATATCCTTATCTAATTTAACTGTATTTGCATTAGATATATATATAGCTAGCACAGCTGACTCCCTCTGTAATGTAGATCACGCTAATCATTTTGAGATGAGGCAAGAAAAGGCACATCAGAAGTTGGGAGGATGGGTGGAAAATGTACGAGGAGGCAAGTATCTATCGGAAATACATTATCAGTGTTGGAAAAATTTTAATTTCCAATATGATACCTTGCATCCTCTCACATAATAGCTAGAATTCCACATTGAAATGTAGGAGAGACCAGTGCAAAGTTTATCTAGATGAGCCCCCTTCGGAAAGTGCCTGAAGAAAACCCATTGAACATGATACCCTAAAACATAGGGTCACACAAATGGGAGACTGCACCTCATCTGTACCAGAGTATATTATTCACCCACAATGAAGATACATGTTGTCAAGCCAAGTGTAAAGGAAGTTAATCCAATTTTGGAAGTGGATGTGCCAGATGGTGTAGAGTGGCTAGGGTGCATCAGACTATACTCAGTGGGTCAACTCCAGTCGAAAACCAGGCAACATTGAGTATGTGTCTTCCAGTCTATAGTAGGAGGAGGGTCCCAACTGTCTCCACCTTAAGACCAGGAAGCAGAATGGAAAAGCAACTTCTGAACCTGCAATCTAGACAGAGCACATGTGTGCAGACACAACCAACACCAGGCCACCCAGGAACCTAACATCCAGGAAGGGGGGAATGCAACCATGGTGGTCAACTCCAGTCCAAAACCAGGTGGCATCTGGAATTTTTCATATGGTCCACAGTAGGAAGAGGGTCCCTACCAACCACATGTGTGAGGACTTACATTTACTGGTCCTGTACCAATCTAACATGAGACCACCTGGGAACTGGCATGCAAGCAGTAGTAGGATGGGGAAAAGCTAGCTGGAGGGGTGAACTGCATGTGGCAGATTCATCCAGTCCAAAACGAGGCAGCATCAGGTATGTGTCTTCCTGTCCATGGTGGGAGGAGAGTACACACCATCTACACCAACACAATACCTCCGCCATACTCTCAACTGAGTGGAAGTGGTCACACTCAGGAGGAAGCCTCCATGGTCCACTACCCCAGTGGCTAGAAACTGGTAAGTGGCATGGACTCCCATACTCCATTTGAAGAAGGGGAAAGAATGCAGTAGGTAGTCCAGAGGAATGCAACACATCAAGACTGTGCAATGGGTGACCCTATAAACCCTATTCTGAAAAGAAGGCCAGTCCCGGTTTATTCAACTAGGACCAGAAGGATGGGCAGCAATACTGACACTGCTTTATTCATGGTAGCTCATTAGTTGTTACAGTCTGGAACAGACCTTATATATGAAGCAATATACTGTGAGAAACCCTTGAGCAGTTTTGTGAAGCACCCCATCTCATCAGTAAGTGTTATAGACCTTAAAGGTTGCATGGTGCAGATTTCAAGTTAAGTATACCCAGACAGACACCACTCATCACTGAGTGGAATCTAGAGATGTAGAAATAGGCCACTGTAAAGGGAAGATATATATAAAAAGAACTTATGCAGTTAGAGTTGGGAAGTGATATAGAATGGCAATGGGAGGAAGCTGATATCCTGAAGAAGAAGAGACTGCGGGTGATAAATATAATGTGTGACAAAAGTATGAAGGGCAGTCCACATGCAAGCCTGCACAAACCCCACCAACAGATGACGGAAGTGAGCAGCCAGATAGAGAGTAAGGTCATGGATTTGGCAAGAGAAGACCTATATGAGTCAGTGTAAATCTAGATCCAATGAAGCATAGGATAAATGGATGAACTGCTTGAGTATAATGGGAGAAATATCTCAAGGAGATAAGGAATTCTACAGAATAAATGGATGGGAGCATGAACTGTGAAAAATAGTAATGCAGGCCAAATAACAATGAACTGCACAGATGGGGCAGAGAAAATGACCAGGAACAGAACAAAAATATAAGGGAGAAATGGAAGGAAGGGAAATAGGAATGAAAGCACTTTCCCCTTCAAGAGCCACAGATGTTTTAGAGCAAAAAGCATGAGCAGGATAACGAAGAATATAAGAACCATGGGAAAGAATATGGGAAACATCAATGAAAAACACATCAGATCTTCTATGACCACAGGCAAAAAGGAAGAAATATATGGAAGAGTGAAAGAGGAGTGAAGTTGGAGAAGTAGGGAGAGTGACACAGGTAGAAGGAGGAGAGGAGCAGAAAAGTTTCAATAGAAAAAAACCATGACTGAGCCAGCCAGTGCAGTGAGCAGGAGAACTTGACATGGAGTGACCAGAATGACAGAAAGCACATGAGGGAGAAGATAAATAGGAGGGTAAGTAAGGAGAAAGAAATTGGACCAGTCCCAAGTGAACAGGACTGCATGATCTGAGGGATGATAAACTGGGGACTAGAAAAGGGGAAGTATAGTGTTGAGATGACTGGCAAAAGTATCAAGAAGAGGAGTTGAGTGCCCAGACAATAGTACACCCATTGCAACACCAGAGGATCAAGGGACTACTCCATAGGTAGTATTCTGCTGGGCCGGAAAAGACAATCCACTACAAAAATCAGGGCACCTGGAATATGACAAGCTATTACATGTATATGCAAAGAAAGGGTCCAGAAAAAGAGGTTGAGAGCAAGTAAACAGAAAGAGTGAGACAGGGTACTTCTCCAGCGATTGATATAAGAAACAACAGCAGATTTGTCTGTATGGATCATCACCAGATGTCCACAAACCATTAAAAGAAAATGATTCAAAGTCTAGCATGCTGCCAAAAACTCTATGAGAGAACTGGAAGGAATAAATCGTCACACGACCACTGACCTGAAATCAAATGAGTGTTGAGACATGCCCCCATCTTGTCAATGTGACATCTGGAAACAGATGGAGACCTGGATAAGATGAAGGAAGAAAAACACCCTCTATGGTATTGGGTGTATAATTCACCAGGTTAAGGCTTCAAGTAAGGAAAGAAAATGATGGAGGAAAAGGGAACCCAAGTGAGGAACCAGTGATTATGCAGAGTCCATTGTAGACCTCACAAATGAGCACAACCCATGGGAACCTCCCTCACAGTGAAAGAAGAAGAGGACAGAGCATGAGAAACTAATCACTCCCTGTCCCTCAAAAGAAGAAAAGACTGGGCCCTGTGGGGATGTGAACAGAAAAACACCGAAATGAATGAGAAACTACATAGGTGTGAAAAGCAACTTCTCAAGGTTGACCAACTGACCCAGACTTGCTGCCTCCCTAATGAGAAGAAAAGGATGGCTGTAGGAGACTTGTTGGGATGGTGGCAAATGAGTAAAGACACATCTGAGAAGTCCACCATGATCATCCTAAAACTCGGGGAAAAGACCACCATTGGGTAAGAAAAGTCCCCATGGTAAATCAAGGGAGGTTGAGAAATTGATTGAAATATAAAATGACTAATACCAGATGTCTAGCTATGGATTCCTCAGGAACCACAAAAAGATGGGTAATAAATACCATATGAAAGTATGAGAAACCCATATTTGGCCATTAGATCTACCACTGCCATGGACATAGGCAAGAAACAAGATCTTTGGGAGGAGGGAAGATAACAGAAACAGAAGACAGAGGAGTAAGAGAGGAAAAACAACAAAGGGTAAGGCTCTCTGACAGAACACTCCCAGGACTCCAAATTGGCTGCAAAGGGAGTGCAAAGGTTGGTAAACCAAAAGGAAACAGGACCCACCGACCCCGAGCCTATGGGATAGTCACTGCAAAGACTGACAGCACTGAAGTGTACAAGCAGTAGGAAGACAAGTGGAAACAGAGGAACAGGAAGTGGTGACAGGGAGAGAAGAGGAAGCAGGAGGAAATGAGACAGAGAAAGGCAAAGAAGGAGCATGAGAAAGTCAGTAAAATAGCAAGGATAAGGAAGAACATTGACATGCAGCCACAACATATGACCCCAGAGAAACAAGCATCCCAGTAAAATTGCATAGGCAGATGAAAGGAGCCAGATGAACGCATATGAGAGAAAAGAAGGCAAAAGGACTTGTAGAACAAGGACATCACTCCTTAACAAACCCTATCAACAGATTATCCAAATATGAAGGGATAAGTCTGAGGAAGATAAACAAGCCACTGAAGACAAGATAAGTAAATGAGCATCCACAAAATCAGCTGAAGAGAATGATGGATATCCACGGAAAGAAGTTCAACAGAGGAGAAATAATGGAAAAAGTAGAGAATATAATACACAGGGGAGAAACTTAAGCCTATGAAAAGATGAACAAAAAACAGAGGATCTGACCCCCTAGGTTGGAAGAAAAGACTCCAGAGCTGAGGAGTCAAAGAAAGGCAATATAGAACCAAATTTGGTCTAGTCAGAAGAGGTAACAAAGGAAAGAGGAAGAAGCAAACCAGCACCAAAGAAGTGGTAAAAGAAACTGAAAGCAGACTGGCATATCTGGATATAAAGTAAAAAAACAAAAAGAAGAAGCAAAGAACGATTTATAAAGAGAAGGAGTGAAATATACCTGAGAAACCTAGTCCTGAAATTACAAAAAAAAATTGTTTTGACAGATTCAAGACAGCATCAGTATAGGATAAGTCAAAGGTAGGTAGTGGGAAAAAACAAGGGAAATCCCTTCTACAATAAATAAAAAACATAGGTGGAAGTAAGTCAGGTGAAAAAGAAGACACAGGCCACATGAACTACCTCACCAACCACTGCACAAAAGCCGCCGCATCTCCCAAGAGACAAAAACAAACACAATGCCAATGTAAATGTAATATTAGAATAAACAATGCCTTGTTGATACTAATAATATGGAAATAAAAGGCCACAAAATCTGCAGGCACAGAAAATGTTGGAAGGTAAAAATCCAACAATACTTCTATGACAGAATATATTTCGTTACACAAGAGATCCAAATTAAGAAATGATTAGTTTGATCTACAATACAAAGGGAGTCAGCTGCATTGGACGGTGTGTCACACTCCTATTGGTGGAGGATTGTTGTCAAATTTAAATTATGATATGTTTGCCAATTGTAAATTAAAAGGCTTTTACTTGTACTTTTTAAGAGTATAAATATACACTGTGTTGTTGTTGTTGTAAGGCTTAGGATTCTCCACACTATACAGATTATAGGCATATCATAGACACTATACATATATATACATTTATGTATATATAGCTCTTTTTTTCTTCTTGTCAAAATTCCATTTAGGCCTATTCAATTGCTTTACAATTTCAGTTGACAAGCTGAACAATCTTCTCTATTACTATCACACTAGTATTCTGTGTGTGATTCACTTACAATTGTGGCACGAGTATACGTCCCTTCCAGTAATCATTTGGTCTTCTTTCTTCAAAATATCCTCTGTTCCTTTTGTCAAAGTGCACTCAGGCTGATTCAATTACTTTATAACTACACTTTGATGGAATAAATTATTCTTCTTGCCTCCTTTTCTACTGTTAATCTTACTCTAACATATTAAAAACTAGGCCTATAACTTCTACGATAGTTAACTTCACACCAAACTTTTCCTTGCCCTTAACTTTACTCTCTTTTGCTAATGCCTGTCTGCTTTTAACTCTTATTATAAGAAAAACTAAACAATAATAAAATATTCACTCATAAAACTAAATTAATCAATAATATCTAAACTGACAGTCTTATATATCTTGACAATTGTTGCATGCTCATTTGCATGCTACTATGTAGCTATACCACATATAATTACATAAAGTTAAGTGGGCACCTCAAGGTTAGTAGCAAGCAAAAATTGCTCATATAGAGGACAGCACAAATCAAGGAAAGCTATTATGTGAGAAAAGGTAAAGTATCATATCAAAACCAAAATTTTTGTAATAAAAGACAACATTTCATTAACCTATATCATAAAGCATCTTGCATCTAAGTGTCTGTCTGCAATCAAAATTTTCCAACCTTCCAACATCTGGTCACAACAAAACTCTTAAGGATTCTAAAAACCTTTCCTGTATTTATTTTCTCATACTTACAACTCTAACAGCCATTTCAATTTTCCCCCTTTCTGCTGTCAGTAAATGACACAAACATTGCCCCACCATTTCCATTGGGTCAACAAAACAAATTTCTTACCTGGTGGGGGTACAATCTATATATAAAGCACAAAAATCTGTGTGTATGTCTGTTATCTAACTACTCCTAGGTTGATAAGTCAATCTCAACCAAACTGTGTGATGATAGTTTGGAATAAGGGGCATGTTATTGGGGTGTTACAACTCCTTATTATTGCTGTTACTGAACACTTGTTATCTTTGACATAAGTTAACATTAACTAAATTTATAGATGGCACCACATCCTTACACCAAACAAAAAAAAACTTATTACGTTTTCTATAACACAACATACACAAATTGTGGGGGGAGAGCATACAATTGTCTTATATATCTCAGAGAGTGCATAGCACTCTCTATGGAAGAATGCAATGAAAAAAATGGCCACCACTGTTGTAATAATATTTAAATTCAGCTGAAGTTTCTTCTCCAGTAGCCCCCATAATGCTGATTTTGAAGAGCCATTTCTTGAATTATACTTACTTCCTACTTTGACCCAGGACCTTACAACTTCATCCTGTAAGACACTTCTGTGGCCAATGACTGTCAATTAATTGATAATGTAAAACAGTGTGGAAGGACATTAAGAGCCGAGTGTTGAAAGCGGATAACAGAAAGAACACCTACCGCTGTTACTTTGGCCACTACCTCTTTTTACAAAGTCACTCTGACCATCACATAGTGTATACCATGTTTTAAGTATATATGTAGTGAGTTCTGAAAGCTTATAGAAAACTTTGGATGTGGTAATAATGAATACTGTTATAATATGTTATGTTATAATTACATTGTGTGAAAACACACTAATATAACCATTTCATTTTAAAATGTACAATTCTAGAGATAGTAATATCTAATTTCCCAAAGCAGATAAAGATGGTATCATGTTTTATTATGCCAGCATATACCAAGAAGAGAATCAGGGCCATACCAAGTGTATTGCAAGTGCTGCATGAGTTTGCATCTTTCAAAGCAAAGATAAGTTAATTTTTGAGGAGGGGTATAAAATTTATATCTCAAAGGGTGGGGTCAACAATAAGTACAGCCCTGAAAATGTATCCATTCACATCTATGGGATCTCCAAAATATTGTATACAGGTCAATGGTTTGAATAATTTTCAAGTACCACTGACTCATAATAATTAAAACACAAAGATCTACAATACTGAACAGAGATGTGGCAAATTAAAAGTAAAATTGATTCACAAACTATAAAACAATATAGTGTTTCATTAAATCATTATATATTCATATATTATGTACTGCAAACAAATATGTAAATTGTTTATAGTTTCACACATCAATATATAGTAGGTTAAAATTTTATAATATTTATTCAGCCATATAGGCATCATTTATAAAAATATTAGATATAAACTTACTCCACACAAGTTGCACATTGCTAAAAAAATAAAAATTACAACTGTGTATTGAACCTTGAAAAATATATGAGCTTCAGAAGAAAAATACACGGTGATAGTGCCCCATATTACATTTTAATTATTAAAATATTTTTTTCTTCAGATGACAATATCAACCTCTCTGAGCAGGCACATTCAAGTCTTCAGGGATGACAACATGGTCAAAATTCTCTTGATATTGAATACAGTAAAGGCTCAAACAATCAATGTCATGAACTGTCAATTTAGCAGGCAGAGTAAGTGTGATGTCTTGCCCCTGGTAACCATGCAAGACACCTGTACTTCCTTCTTCATCTGGTACCTTTGTAGCTCCCACACTCTGAGGTTTGGTTCCCTCATCCATAAGAAAATATACATCTGGACCACTACCATCATACTAGAGTTTAGGTATATATATTGTTTTTTCATCTTTTATCACAATGTGATCAGACTTTACTCCATGAGCAAAAGTTTGGAGTCGTTCAATAACTTTTGCACACGGAAGTTCCAAATTATCTGGAATATGAAGTGAGCCAAAGTTTACTTTAACTTCTCTGCACTAAAAACTCAGCCATTTAACATTCTTAATGGTTTTACCATTTAGTAGCTTAATCCAGATGTTTTTGTTACTGTATCTCCCCAAAACATTTTTTTTTTCTTTTTCATCTGGAACAGTGAAACCATACTCAAAAGGCCTAGTTGTACTTCCAGCCCAGAAAAAAGCATCTGGTCCTTCTCCATCATAGCTGAAACCTTTTATGAAGAAGGTATCTTTGTTAGCCATATATACAGTTCCTTTTACATCATGAACTTTAGTGTCAAATTCCCCTATGAACTTTCCATAATACTTTTCACCCCATACAAAATGTAATATGGAGAACTTTCACTGTGCTATTTTTCTTCTGAAGCTCATATATTTTTCAAGGTTCAATACACAGCTGTAATTTTTATTTTTTTAGCAACGTCCAACTTGTGTGGAGTAAGTTTCTATCTAATATTTTTATAGTAAGTTAAAAGATGCATATATATAGATATGGTCTATACATACTTTTATATTATTAAATAGATTTTTAGATCTTTTAATGTAGATTTAGGTATTGTTTTGGGCATTTCAATAATCTTCTATAGATTAGGGAATTACGTGACATGTTTTCCTTTTGCATAGACTAGAATTTTGACCAAAAAAATCACCAAGTAATTTTTTCCATTTATAGAAAATTCCTAAGATAAACCTTAAGTATCATCTGTACTTGTTTATGATTTGTGCAATTTAGCCTCAGATGCTTTGTGTACTTATTTGTTTCTATAATGGATGCTATAATACATCTTGTGTTTTTGTTTTGATAATACATCACATAAAAAACATTGCAGGTGTTCTTCATCTAATATTTCGATTAAATATGCTAGTAGTCTGAAGTTTCTATTAAGGTATAATAAGTGCTTTCTCACAAGTCCATTACTTCTAATTTACGAAGCTATTTTCATAAAAACATATTAAAGAATTACAGAAAAACAAGACAATTCTGTAATTACAGAGTTTCACCAAGTACCAACAGTTTCAAGTGTCAATTATATAAATAAATTCTTTTTTTAAACACTAACAGAAATGTACAACCATATGCATACACACTTAATAAAGAAACAAAGACTGTGAAAATGTCATTTATATTTAAGAGTAAAGATAATCCTTGCCGAAGTAACATGAGAAGGATTTTATAGCTTTCCAAATGTGTAAGTTGGACACTTTTCTTCCCTTATCTTTGTGCCTTCCTACAGCATCACTAGCATAAGTGTTAAAATAACAAATAAATAACACACAACATTAAAATAGATACACAATTAAAAAATTTTTCAATTCAGGCCAATCCATGGCCTCTAAAATGCTGCCTAAACATTTTGATGTTTACCACGTCATCCTCAGGAGTGAACTTGCAAGCCATAATTGTCATATTTACTCCTTCTTATGTCTTGCAAGTTCACTCTTAATGATGTGTTAAACATAAAAACATATAGAGTCAACATTATAAAGGCCATAGATTTTAATTGTGTATCTATTTTGACATTATGTGTTATTTATCTATTATTTTAACATTATATAAAATACCAAGAAAATGATATTTAGCATAATTGTTTTTAAACTTGCAACTGCAAGTCCTTCATGTAAACCAACCAACTTGTTTTAGTTACTCTACTTGTATTGCCTATAATGTAAAATCTGATTTGAGCATTATACAGCTCACGAGTAGTATTATGTTAAAAGATTACATAAGTTATTTAAAGAGAGCATCAAATGAAGGTCAGAGAAAAACAAAACTATGCATATGTAGAACACAAGAAATATATATTTCACAAGACTTAAACAGAGCTGAAAAACACTTACCATTAACTTAAACACACAATCATCATTTCAAAGATACAAACAAAGTGAAGTTTTAGTAGCGTATTATATAACATTTATTATCTAACTCAAGTAATGCTGACAAGCATTACACAAAGACCTTATTATAAAATATAATCCAATACACAAATCCAGCTTTATAACATGAAAATTCAGCATTTCACTACTAAACTGGAAACAGCCCTAAAAAGCATTGGCTCCTTTAATGAGGATACTGATAAAGTAATATATCTTATACTGAATGTGTTGAATAAAATATGTGTTAACATAAGGATATCATTTCCACTATTTTATATAGTATTTCTTCAACTGGAGCAAGTGTTTAGTGATTATCATAATTCCAAGAAACACAAAATAAAAGACAAAATCTTGATACCTTCATTAAAAAAACTACAAAATGAAATACCCATTTACTCAAACAAATTTAGGTATGCAATAGATTTCCAATAAGAAACTCTTAAAAATATAGTTAATGAAAAAATTATTTTCTGTCTTCAACTGTTATGTAATCAACTAAAGCAACAAACAGAACACAAGTTTACTAAGATACAACAATAGTTATACAAAAGATGTAGTGATGTTTTTCTAAATTGTGATTCAATATATATAATATTATATACTATATCGTTATTTAGAAAACATCACTATACATATTCGACTCACCAAATGATGAAATAAGAATAACAAAGGAATTTTGTATATGAACGTTAGTAATAAATCACAGCACTCTTACTCAGAAGGGAGATCAGTTGAATCAAGGCCCTGTCCTGGAACGTCCACATGAATAAACAATGATCTAGCCTTGATTCGTGCCATGGATGGGTGCTCAATGAAAGAATGGAATTCTGTGTCTGTGAAGAGTGTGACAATTACACCTTATTAGACATATGTACATACATACAGAGACACAAGTATTTAAACAAGCACTCAAAAATAATTATAATTTTTTACAAACAAAGAAAACATAGCTTTCATGTTGCAACCAATATAAAGTTTTCAATTACCCAAACAAATATTTTGTTTACTAAGTAACAAATTCCTATAAATAGATTACACTTATAGATAGTTAACTGAAAGTATCTTAGCACAGGATTTCTATGAATTTGCATGAAGCTCTATAAATTAACCACTGTCAATTTGGGCTTTATAAACTACTACCTAACTGATTTCACACATCCAGAAAAAGAAGTATAATGGTCTAAAGAAAGTAAAAAAATAGCATTTTGTAACACCAACTTATCATATACATATATAAATTCCTTAGCTTTTGGACCAACAAGGCATTGGCCTACTTTACTTAGAACATGTAAACACCAAACAAAAAAAAATAAATAGTGTAATTCTTGATTCTAACACATACATTTTTCTTTCAAAAAACTGACACACAGCTGCACCTCAATGTTACAATTCCTTTTATGAGTGACCTGGAGCTTGGGCCAATTTTGGATAAACATTTCCTTCTCTCATTTACCTTCTAAGTTTAAAATTTTTCAATATATGTCTTACAGAAGTTAGAAATCAAAACCACTTGTAGTTAACACCATAATTTGCACACTATCTGGGTATGCAATTCCTGACCAGTCACTACCATCTATGCTATGTAGGTTTAACCACCAAAATATGTAGTTCAGGGATAAGAAAAAAAAATAATCAATGGGTATAACTTAAAAGGAAACAAAAGTGGATCAAAACACCAATTATTTATTCATGACAAGTTTACTTTTTTTTCACAATATACACTTAATTCTTTAATTTGCATTCACTACTTTTATATTTATGTATAGAAATACACATCATTTCATAAAAATGTCTATTTCTTAATAAAATCCAAGATCCAGTAAATAATGCAGGTTGTCCTGATAATCTAAAATGATTTGTTTGTTTGTAGTTAAGCATAAAGCTACACAATGAGCTATCTGTTCTCTGCCCACCATAGGTATCAAAACCCAGTTTCCAGCATTGTAAGTGTGCAGACATACGACTGTGCCACTGGAGGGCTTCAAGATAATAATTTGATACGGTTTAGTTTATATATTTAAGGATTAAAAGTGACTCCAAACAGCATATCACTCTATTCTCAGTGAATATTAATCCAGCAGTAAATTTATTAATGCCTGATAAAAAGTTTAACTACTTTTGAACAATTATTTACTATTCTCATTTGAACGATCATTTGCTTAAGGCATCCTTTATATATCAACCACTAGGCATACACACCATATTTAACTAATACACAAAGAAAAGCAAGTTGTTTCTAATCTATCTAAGCCCATACAGTAAATCAAAATTCTTTTTTCTATAACACAGATTCATGTAATAGTGACCAACATTAAAATGTAATATTAAACTGAACAAAAGAAGTTCATTCATATTGAATATAGTAAATAATAAATTGTACATTACAAAACAAGACTTCAATAATAATTTTACCAAAAAAAAAGTCATATTACATGTTCAAAAATACTTGATTCATTCAATACGAAGAGCTATAACACATTTTTTTTTTCTTAATTGTTCACAAAGTAAAATGTTTGAAACCAATTACACTGAAACATTTGATTCTGTTTTTACTATCCTGTAAACAGGCTAGTGAAATTACTCCTACAAGCCAAACAATCTTAACTCCCAGTAACAAAGGTTAAAAAGACCTAGTTAACAAACCCTTTTGGTAGAACATATTATATAATTGTGCAAATATCATATTATAGAGTATAAAATATATGTGAACACATCCATGAATATCCAAACCCTATGTCAACAACTGATATAAAAAGGATGAAAGAGTAAGCAGTGTCAATCTACTTATCTGAGAATTGCCTAAGGCATGTGGAAAACATGATATTTCTCCACTCTTCCATGGTAGAATAACCCTAAGAGTTTACGACTGAAAGCAATAAATAATGTGTGATAAAATGTCAACCACACTGTCTCCCACATGCAGTGCGAATGAGGCCTTTTGCCCAATACCAGGGCTCATAAGGCTGGCTGGGATACAACAGAAATAGTAGTGGTCTAGGCATTATTTATATCATCAACTTTCACGAACAATGACTGTTATGGTGTTACTAGAATAGGTAAGTTAATTGTAATCATTATCAAGTTTATTTAAGTCATTTAAGAACCAGATTTTTAGGCTAAGCTAGACATCTTGTTCCTGAAGCAGGTCAAACAATCACAGCATCAACAGAAGAAAACTACATTAGCAATTCTAAGAATGTATGAGTAAAAGCAAGGAAGAATATGTTATAATAAGTTGATCAACAGCTGATCTCTTTACAAACACTGTATTACCAATGTTTTCCAGATTTCAATAAAATACATGGATTGGGAAATTAGGGACACCTACCATTGCAAAACATTGTTCTGGGAGACTGTCTGAAGACACCTCACACAGAACAAGCTTTGAGATACTAACCAGCAAAGAACCTTGGCAGTAGTTGCATAAATGACAACCTTAAGCAAATACATTGTGTATTCTTCCATAGACTCAGGCATACTGGTAACTGCAGTGAACAAAGAGTGTCTTTTGACTGGTGCAACATGTTTATTGACAAACCCCTTACATATTAGCAACCTACAGTCTTCTTAGACGAGTCAAATTTTCACCAATTCACATCTTCTAGATTTGAACTTTTAACTAGTTTTGTTCACAAATTTCAGTCATAGTTTGCAACTTCATTTGGTATGGTGGTAAAACAAGTCTTATATTCATTCCAGATTGTTTCAACTCTGCAGAGGGTACATTTCATTCTGTAAGTAAACAAGCCACACCTCCAGAATCACCAAAGCTTGAAAGTTACAGAATGGACTGCAACTGCTACCCTGGCTACCAAAGTTATGATATGAACCCTATTTAATATATGAAAGTTTAATCTGTTAGAAAACATAATTAATACTAAGTTTAGGCATCTGCAAACCCTACAATATACCAAAGGTTGTCCTACCAGATACTACAAAAAATTAATTTGGCACCTTTATATTTGCTCATCAATAGTTCTCAAACGATTATAAATGTATGCATCAAGTTTAGTACATTCAAAGTATTCTCTCAAGAATATTGAAAGAGAGAGAGATATTCTTATCATCACATTTCCTGACATACGTAATTATGGTACTACTAATAACTCTAAAGTTATAAGAGCACCTAGCTTGGGATCAATGCCTTGCTGGAAAATTAATCATGATCCTGAGGGAATGGAATAATAGATCAGAAACTTAATGTACACTTCCTCAGTCACAGTGCCATCAATTTTGTGTACATCACAGACATTGTTGGCTGAGATGCAGCTCCATACTTGTGTTGCCCCCCCCCCTCCACCATGTTCCATTTATATTTTGCACATTTACTGTGATACTGTTCTACTCTCTACTGTTGAAAAAAATTGTTGCTGAACAATTCAAAGTTAGATTCAACTGTAAAAAATACATGTCTCAATATTTGTTTATTCAACTGTTCATTTCAACCTTTATGTTTGGTTACTTCTTCTCAACAGTGGTTTTCAAGCAGCTATGTCCCAATGTGCTGATGTGCATGTAACTGTTCTTTTTACAGCAAGGTCACTGGCAAAATCTGTTCTCAACTGTCATCTAAGATACTTAACATCACTTTTTGAGAGTTTCACCTTCAACCAATTCTATTATTAATAGTACCAGTTTCATGTTCCTTCCTCAGAATCTTATATAGAGATCCTACTGAGCATTGGAATCTTGCTGCTATTTCTCAAATCGAGTATTTTCAACCAATCAAAACATTTATTCCTACATGTTTACCATGCAGTATGTCAGTCTTGGGAGCAGCAAACAGGTCTGCATTACTGTTAATAAGCATAATATGACTGCTAGCATTATGTAGTAGGATGGATAAAAAAATTTAGAGTCTGAATTTTGAAGTGGCCAGGGTAGGAAAAGTTGCCCCTTTGAAAGAACCTTATATTGTAAAAAGTTAGGAGCTGTGGCTTAATATCTTAAGAATCCACAATGGCATTGAAAACTTTCACACAGTAGGAAGAAAAATTTTAAGATTTTAAGAGTAGATTGTCAAAGGCCAAGGTCAAACAAGCTTACTTTATAATTTGATGGAAGGTGAGACAGATATCAAGTCCAATAAAAATGGAAGGAAAGTATCATCTGTCAACATCCATGGAAGAACATGTAGTATTTATTGAAGAACCTAAATCTATGTATATTAGTCACATTGCATCTCCTGCATCAATTGCAGAAGCCCTGCAGATGAGTATAATTTACTTTTTCACATTTAATGATGTTCAGCTTGGTAATTTATTGGCAGCAGGATGTGATGGAACAAATATAAGTAAAGGTTCAAACAGTAGAACAATTCAGCACCTTGATATTAATCTAAAGAAACCACTCTGATGGTTGATATGTCTTCTACACATGAACAAATTTCCTCTCCATCATTTACTTGAGAAACTAGATGGTGCAACTGCAGCTTTTAGCTCAGGGCCAACAGGGGAGGCTTTGATAGCATTACACATCCTTGAGGTTTTTGATCCCAGACTATCACAGTTCCTACTTTGTCAAAAGTTGATTTCCATAATTTGATCACTGATCAGAAATATTTATATGAAATAACACAAACAATTATATCAGGGAACTGGTCAGATGCCCTTGCAGCAAAGAAAATAGGGTCTATTTGTCATTCACAGTGGATAACAACTGCAAACAGAATTCTTCAGCTCTATGTTTCAATTGCAAACCCATTAGAAAACTTAATAACATTTGCAATTTATGTTGTTCAAGTATGTGCTCCAGTTTGATATACAGTCAAGTACCAGTCATCTTGCACAGAAGTAGCCTGGTCAAAAGCTCCCAATGGTAAAATAAAAACAATTATTGAACCTGACATTGAACAGAATGCCTACTTTGTACATCATGAAAATGTACCTTTAGCCATGTTGATAGATAAAAGATGTCATATTCAGGAATTTTGGCTAAGGAAGGTCATGGCAGCAAGACTGGAACCCTCTAAGGATCTGCAGAAACTTAGGGTTCCTAAACTGAATTTCGATGCAGTTTATTACATCAATCTCATCACTTGGGATTCAGAGCACAAATGCAAACCTTCAATGACTAGAAACATTCACGAAATATCCCGAGACGTTTTATTGCTCACCCAGAAACTCCAAAAGTTCAGTTTCCAAAATTTCCCTGCCATGTACAAGCTGCTGATAGGTGTGTCAAACTTGTGACTGAGGCATCAGCAGCTGTTTACAGTCAGAAACAGTGAGGTGAATTTATCCACACAAGAATCAAATTAAGAAATGTGATTCAAATATTTGACTCAAAATGTGATTACAGTACAGACAAGGAATGACCTAGTATGGCCCCTAATGGTTAGGTGTTTGGGCAAGGCTGGGTGGAAATCACTATGCAGTCACCTCTCCGTGGAGAGTTCTAGGTGATTTTGAAAACCAATATGTTTTAATCACAATATAACTGCATTTTTACTCGTGTATTATGTAACATACCCCATACTCATGTACATGTAACTTTCAAGGTCACTGTGGACCCTCAAGACATAATTCTAGGGGGACAATTTCACCAAAACAGATTTTAGTTACTAGAAAATAGTTCCTTCCTTGGCCATTTTGATTCTGCACAAAAAAAATTTCACCCTATAAGTTTGACCTACCCTAACTACATAGGCTTTATCTTGGTATGAAACTCTGACTGGTTGAATGGCAATGAAACAGTGTAAACTATCAACACCTGACAGTACTCTGGTGTATTTCATTTTCACATGATACAAGAGTGGCATTCCTGTAGCAGTTACCTTTTATACCCATTTTCCTCAAAATTTCTATCCTTATCTGTTTTTGAAATATGATTTTTTACAATATTCTGTATGTTTTCCAATTTGTTTTATTCTTCCATTTCTAGTTGAACAGTTACTTTTCACTTATTATCGTTTTATTCTCATTATAAATTTTATAAGGCACAGACTTTTTTTTATATCTTAATTGCTCTATAGAGCTTATTTTTGAACAGGAATCTAAAAATTAAGAATATTTACAAACAATCAAATATTATTTTAAAGTATACCAAATGAGGTACTTCTTCAACACTGCACAGGAAAGACATAGAGGCCTTCCTAGAAGGTGAAACATGGGGCCAGAACCAAATTCATCTTCCCATGTTATATCATTCTCCAGGAGGGTACATGCCAGGTTTGATGTCAATCAGTCCAAAAGTTTGCCAGTGATAAGTGGACATACATATACAAACACAAAGTTTTGTTAAATAATGGTTTAGATTTAAGTATTTTAGCTTAAACTGACAAGTACTTACATTTATCTCAACTAAACATGAGATAACCATAGTCTGTTCTTGTAGCGTAACAATAGTATTTCTTAAGTTTGATAAATACAATTTTTGTTTTTATGTAACAGTGTGTAACCTCAAAAGTAAACAAAATTATCATTTAAAAAGTTTATAACTTTCAATGAACCTTTCCAGAAGTATGTACATCTGACTGTAAAATAGATAAGAAACAAAAAGCTTGCTACAGTTACTTACGATTGCTTCCCATGTCATGAACGGTCAAAAATACGGGTGTATTGTCTGTAATGTTTTTGGTGGAACCCTGCAAGATTAAAAACTGGGAGGTTATTTTACAAATACAGATAAAAGTAATAACTTTATGAATAAGCTATTTATGTGCAAGTATGACCTGAAATGAATGCAAGTTGAATTTTTAGTTTTTAGTACAAATTAAGCATCAAAGCAAAAAGCCTACAATAACATAAACTTCAGTAAACACAGTATAAACAACGTCAAAAATTAATTCTTAGAATAACAGTGTTATACAACTTGCTTAAACGGGAATTGTATAGCAGAAAGGTGTTGGTTCTATTAAGGATCAAAATTGTAACTGGCAGTAACAAAACACGGAAGATCGAACATGCAAAAAAAAGTATTTGATAGTTAGTTATAGATTAGAGATTTATAGTGAATATGTAATATTTGTATGGGGTTTGAAAATAGACCAAGAAAAATGATCATGTCAAAACCAAAAGTTGATTTTCCACATGGGGCCGGTAAAATGTGTATATATATAATAAATACTCAAGTGGTTGAAAACAACGGAGCGTAAAACACTCACCAAGTAACTGAAAGAAATTTCTTTTTCAGCTTTGGGCACTGGTCAGGTAGATTATTCGTCGCCTGACCAGTGAAAGTGGGTTTTCTCGGGGTACCCCCTCCCCCCCCCCCCCCCACAGCAAAATTCTGAGAATTGGACCACTGTCCTCCTCCTAGTCCTGAAAAGGACCGACAGACGGCCTCCTCCCCCACCCAAAATTTTTGCCCTACTGCTTTATCCCACCC